>NW_006921170.1:16628-28900 GCF_000392275.1 Phaeoacremonium minimum UCRPA7 | reverse complement strand
GAGTAATGTTATGTGTGGCATAATGCATAGGTCGTGATCATTTGCAGAGAAAGCACGGTTTGCTCAACAATGACGAGAATGATGATGGAAACTGGCCGACCTTGCGTCGAGAGGCAAATCTCGGGGCTATAGCATGATCGTGGAGGAATAATTGTTCCTACCAGACCAGCGAAGTAACATGACATCGTCTCCCACCGATTTACCAATCCCGGAAGCCTCAAGTGAGCTCCAAGCAGATAACTAGCCTAGACAATCATGAACTTTCTTGATCGCATCTCGGCATGCAACATTGGCTCGTATCGTAGTACAGGGGGAGGTTGCGTGGGGGTCCCGATAGACGAGCTTGCATTGCTTCATTCATTCTCCCTTCATAGAATGGGACTCGAGGATAGTCTACAACTACCGAGACCATATACTAAGAGCCGCCTCGATGTGCCAAGCAGGGACGAGGCCGCGGAGCTATTCTTAGGAAGTGTACCCTGACGATCTCAGCCAATCTCGCCATCACCAACGCGACTCCAGAACTCAAAGATGGGAGTTGCCCTGGATGACTTTCAAATCTTTTTCCAGATCCGTCCGTGAAGCTCCACCGATGTATGATTCTGTGCCTTGTACTATCACAAGCTTCCATGCACCTTGACGGTTTCCGGCTTTTGAGGTGAGACAATGACGTAGCGCATCTCCAGCAATGCCCCTCCCCCACTATCACACTAATATCTAGTACGGTAGCATCCATATCGCCTACATCATCGCCCGGCTATCACAAGCCGGTTCTTGACACCGTTGAAAGCTTGCTCTTATCAGCCGGCGAATCAAGATACTGTCTTCTTGGCTGCACACCTGGACGTTTGAGTCTCAAGGATTAGTTGGTTGGTTGGCTGTGTCCAGTCTCCTGGCTCCAGTCTTTTCCTACTGTAGAGACATTTGATCGCAAGCCTGGCTGAGATTGGGGGGATCCAGAGTCGCAGCTTCCAAGCTCTGATGTAATGCCCGCTCCTTCCCAGCTGAAGTCTGAACTCTGTGCATCAAAGTCTCTATATAAGTCCTCATTCACAACCCTCGTATCTTCGACTTTTGTCTTTCCTTCTCTATCAAGCAAACCCATCTCTCACATTATCAAAAGACCAAGCAAGACTTTTGCTCTTCAAGCCAAACCAACTTCATCACAATGGATCCCACCCAGAACACCGTCAACACCCAGGGCACCCAGGCCGGCCAGAAGGACGACTACCTTGACAAGGGTGAGTTTTCTCCCACCATCACAGTCGCAGGTCTAGTCTGCAGTCAGTCGGCCAGATTGCTAACAATGCTTTCCTCGTAGCCTTCAACATGGGCGCAAAGAAGTCTGGCCACAACGTCGACAAGAACACCGGCGAGAAGATCACCGACGGCGCCCGCGGCCTCTTTGAGAAGGCCACTGGCAAGAAGGTCGACCCCAAGGTCTCCAACTAAACAAGTGTACCATACGTGTATTACTACAGTGTCTCACATGACCTGCGAGACGGAAGAGCTCCGAATGCAAGGGATACACAACACATGGCGTCTGGAATGGGAAACGTGCGGCTAGATTGAGTTGCACCGGCAATTGAATGAGATATCAAGATCAATTTGCTCCCCTGAGGGCATGTGATCATAAATACACTTAATTCTCAATACTTCGAGCTGTACGATATGCTGCTTCAATATGTGACAATGCCTGTCTTGCCTCGCCTTATAACACTGATGTCGTTCCCGCGTCAATAATCATACTGATGTCATTCCTCGTCCTAAACCACATGCCCCCCAAGCATCCAGCATGATCGCATTGAATGATGCATCGGGAAGCCGCCCAAATGACAAATAGCAAAACCTCCACCTCTAAACTCCTTCTATGCAGTCCCACCTCCATTACTACACCTCCGCGCATTGAGTGTCTCGGCGACTGTGTTTCTCGTATGTGAAGGTTGTATATATCGTTTGAAATTGTAGCATTTGTCGAATAAGGATAAATATGTGCAAGAAAACTCCAGCGTAAATCATGAATGGAACCATCCCCCGTCGTTACCACGCAGACTGCTAGTCACCCTCGTCGGCAAAGACCTGGTAGGCCATGACCATCAGCCACAGCAGGAAGATGGCGCCGACGAGGCCCATGGCGAAAACGGCCTGCCAGCTCTGGCAGATGTTCTTCTGCTCCATCCAGGCCAGCGTCTCGAGCGTCTGGCCCTTTGGGTTCTGGTTGAAGACGGCGATGTTGCAGTTGCCGCTGACGGAGCCCGAGGGCCCCCAGAGCTGGATGGAGACGACGATCAGGCCGACCAGCCACAGCACAAACAGCATGAAGCCACCTATCATGACGATCGAGGGCAGGAGGCGCCGTTGGAAGATCAGCCAGAGGAGGATGCCGATGAAGAATATCGCGACGGCGGAGACGGTCATGTAGTATGGAAAGTACCTGTGATACACTCGTGTTAGTAAAAGCTCTTCAATCTGGAACATGCATTGCAGTGGAAAGACCGTGGACACTCACCAAGGTATGTTGAGCTGTAGTTGCTGCTGTATTTGAACGAATGTTGCGAATATGCCGAGGATGGTACATGACGCGACGAGCATGATGAGCATCCATACGTTGAGTTGGACGGCGGGCCAGTGGTACTTGTGAACGCGCTCAAAGCGACGCTCGAGGACCAGCGACCCGGACGTCACCGTGGACGCCATTGTGTGATGCAGGCAGACGAGATACGAAGTGAAGGATCAGATCAGATCAGACGAGGATCGTGTCGCTTTGAGATCGAAGTCTAGGGGGTTTTGCCGGAAGAGCTCGTGGGGCTCTGGGGGCTATTAATCCGGATTCTTGGTGGTGCCCAATTCCAAGCCCGGCCTCTGGTTGTAATGTATGTCCTCTGCGAATCGAAGCAAGTGACGGTGAATTGGTATTAGACACTTCGAAGACGAGGGGTCCCAGGTGTACTCTCTTTGGTTGAGCACTGGAATTGATACAATGGGGCTGCAATGGTTACAACCGGATGCTGTCGCTCTTGAAGCGTCCCCGTCCCGATGGACAAACGGACGACACTCTATCACTGTAACCCTCGCGGGCCAGGTCCCCTCTTTCTGAATGATGTGTTGTGCTTGTTTCCTGCCGCAGGTATCTTGCAGGTATGTAGATGTTGGTTGAACTGGGCTGGCGCGCTCTGGTATCGTTTGGCGGGAGCGAGTGCCACGTCGTTTGTCGAGTGGACCTTGTTTCTTGCTTCTTGAGACAACCTGAACCTGAACCTCTGAGGAAACGGGGAATGGAGCCGGGCCAATGCCAATGGGCGGTTTGGGCCGCGGCGAGCCGTTCGAGGTTGCGCTGGCGGCAGTTCGTCCTGTCTTTCCCTTCTATCGCCTTCTTGCCAGAGCAAGACAAGATAAGGCGAGGTAAAGGTGAGATTCTGCGACGCGCGATGTGATGCGATGCGATGCGGCGACGTAGCGTGGTGGCCTGGGTTCAGTTGTCACCGTGCGTGCGCCGGACACATGCGTGCTACACGTAGAGGCGAGGGGCGAGATATTCCCCAACCCAACCCAACCCAACCCAACGGAGACGATGCGCTGCGTCTTGGTTTCTGGCTCGGTCTCGTAATGAGACGATGCAGCGATGCAACGAAAAGAAAGTTGAACAAGGTGGGGGAAGAGAGGAGGAGAAGAACAAGAACAAGGGAACGAGACGGAGATGAGTTATGATGATCGAGTATCCCGGTATCCGGTCTTCCCAGTCTTTCCAGTCCTTTGCGCTCTTGATTCTCGGAGGGATCGGGCACAGGGATTCGCGGCACGCGCGTGTTGTGTTAACTTACCCAGATACTTAACTCCCAGGATATTACGAGTCTTTTTGGAGGTGGCTGGTGGTGGAAGGAGGGGCTGTACATGTAAGTATCTGACTGACTGGGATCTTGTGGCTGTCGACAGGGATCACGATGGCTTCTCTAAGATTACAGCATCAAGATCAAGCAACAACACTCTATTTACTAGTGTAGGTATTTAGTCGACCCTCTGGCTTAGATGCCAATGATCTGCTTCAACAATTGAGCACTGGATTATCATATCTTCTATAAGCCAAGCATCGACCTCAATGTACCTACTGTACATATCTACCTGATCTACCTACCTGCCGGTGCAACAAGATCTTGCTCCTACCTACAGTGATCCTCGGTGTAGATGTCGATTCTTAGCGGGGTGGTTGGGGGGTTATTTGGGTGCTGCGACTGCCACTAGATACCCTCGGTACCTACCTAGGTAGGTAGGTAGTCGGGGTTTGTAGGCGCCGTTGGTGGGGGTGGTGTCACTGGTGCGTGCACCACAATTGAGGTGGCAGGGGGATCGTCCCAAATGGTGCCTGAGTTAGTCGTTGTTGGATTCGAGATGCTCTTGACTGACTGTCTGTCTATCTGTCTGTCTGTTTGCACGTCTCTCTTCTCTCTTTCTCCTGGGTTAACCCTACGTAGTAGGTACGTCTACATTCCCCAGAGGAACACTCCTTCGTTGATGCCCCGAGAAGTTTGCAGGGAACGACAGGATCACCCGCCTCGTGTCATACAACAATCATGGTCCATGCGCACTTACATGTGGGAGGCTGAGGCTATTGCGCTCGTATGAGCAGTCCGATCTGATCGCCATGGTCAATTGTACTGTCATTGCCACTGTACTGTAGCACGTGGACGCTGTGGCACTCTGCGTGGCCTGTTCCTGTTCCTGTCTGCCTTGCGACCAGGGGGGGTTGGCGATCCTAAGTATATCGTTACCGCCTCTGCTCAGAGCCTCGTCTTCCGCATTGTCCTCCATCTCAACACAAAGCTCACAACTTCAACTGGGGAGTCATGGCATATCTGATTGTCCTAGATGCCATGTCTTGCTCTACTTTATCCTTCCCTGCCTCTTGCCCACCCGGGTGACGGTGATGCTCTAGATTTAGCCAGAGTAGCCGCCCGTCTCCTATTCCCTATTTCCTATTTTCCAGGTGCTTTGCTTATTTCTTTCGTCCGTTCCTGTTCCTGTCCCAACTCCATGTCGCCCCAAGCAAGACTCCTGCCCATGATGGTAATGTATGATCTGGTATGGTATGGTATGGTATGCACAATGCGATGCGGTGGTGTGTAGTTTGTCGGGTGTTGTAATCTCTCCCATCTCTTCTCCTCCCGTCAACCCCGCGACCTTATAACAGACTCTCTCCCAGAGCGCACCGCACCAGTGAACAGCCCGCCCGGACCGTCTCGTGGGCGCCGTGGTCGTTCTCGGGGGCAAGGCTCGGGTTGACCTCGACCAGGTCCACCGCCACCAGGTTGCCCGTCTCGTGCACGCACTCGCAGATGTAGTCGCCCTCGCGCAGCGTCAGCCCCCCGCGAACCGGTGTGCCCGTCGACGGCGCCCACATCGGGTCCAGCGCGTCGACGTCGAACGATAAGTGGATGGGCGTGTCGGTGCCGATGTGGGCCAGGGCCATCTCCATAACGCGTCCGATGCCATACCTTACGAACAAACACACATGTTAGCGACCAAGTCCCCCACGCCTAGATACTCCCTCCGCGAACTTACCGATCAATGTCGAACATGCTGAACGCACGAATGCCATTCTCCCTCAGGATCCTCTTCTCGCCCGGGTCGACGTCCCGCAGACCAATGTACACGAGCTTGCGCACCGAGATGCGGTTCTCATCCTGCATCCAGCCGAAATACTCCTCCTTGTCCTCCTTGGCCAGGCCGGTGAGGAAGCTGACGGGCATGCCGTGGATGTTGCCGCTGCCGCTGGTCTCGGGGGTGTTGATGTCGGCGTGGGCGTCGACCCAGATGACGGCCAGCTCGCGGCCCAGCCTCTCGCGCACCGCCCGGGCGGAGCCGCCGATGGTGCCGATGGCGATGCTGTGGTCGCCGCCGAGGGTCAGGACGAGGCGGCCGGCGGCGGCGTGCGTGTAGACCTGGTCGGCGATGCGGCGGGTGACGGAGGAGACGGCCTTGGGGTTCTTCATGCCGCGGTACGGGTGGTCCTCCTTGGGCACGAGGTCGGTGTACAGGTGGACGGTGTCGTCGCCGTGCAGCTTGTAGCCCAGGAGGTCGCGCAGCTGGTCGAGCAGGCCGGACTCGATGAGGGCAGAGGGGGCAGCATCAACGCCGGGCTTGCACTGGAAGACACAGAAGAATATTAGCATGCCGGTTGCACGATTGGTAGTAACGAGGTAGAAGAGGACAAAGACAAGGAGCCGCAACAATATAGCAGCGGGGAAGAGTCTTGCGCCACGGGGGAAAAGGTAGCTTCGAGACATACCTGGCCTCCTGAGAAGCCGACGGCGACGACGCCGAGGTCCTCGGGGTTGGAGAGGAAGTTTGACTTGACCATTGAGGTGTTGAGGTTGTTGGAGTAGTGTCCGTAGGCCTGGCCCTGGACGTTGTGGCCCTCGTAGACGCCGTTTCCGTTCCCGTTCTTTGTCGACCCGGGGCTGCTGAAGGATGTTGAAGCTGCCGTGGATGGAGGGGCAGCTCCTGTTGTTCCGGAGGGGGACATGTTGTTCACTTGTGGTTTTGGTGACAATGACTTGAGGAGAAGCGGTAATTGTCCCTGGTCACTAGAAGCAAGCAAAGACAGAAGGATAGAGGGGGATAAGTGGAAGAAAAGCAGCAAGAGTAAGGGTATCGTGGCGAGTCAAGCAAGACAGGAACAAGATGGTGGTGGTCGCTTTGCCGTCTTTAAGCACAACCAGACTCTCTCAGCAATGACACACCCCACGCTGCATCCGACGACGTCGATGGTGGGGCAGCTCAGCACTGAACAGCAGGGGATGGGATGGGAGGGGATCGCCTAAAAACCCTGCTGTGGCTACTACCTACTCAGTACCTAGGTGATTGAGGTACCTCGCTAGGGCTGCCGACAGGGTGGAGCTTGGCTTTGGCGGCTTGTCCTGCAGTAGCAGCGCTTCTGGATTTATCAGATGGAAGCCGTCAGAGAGATCCCGGTGTCTCCCTACCTAATAAAGTACTAATAAACATGCGGTCGGTGGGTTGAGCCTTTTCAAAGACGAGAGTCGAAACACGGAGAGTTACGTTGCTGAAGTACCTCGGTATCTCCTCTTTCTAGTAAGGGTAAGGTGACGAGAATAAGAAGAAAAAGGCATGAATGCACGCTGGAATTCCTACCCTATCTCTTAGTCAACATTATAATCTTGTGATATTATGATATTATATACGAGACGAGACGAATGTTCCTTCGTGTTGTTGACGGTTGGTGGTGGTGGTGGTCGCCATGTCAGCGCCGTTAGATTCCGAAGGAGACACACACACACACCGTCAACATATCAACACACACAGCACATGCATGACATACCTACCAAGATACAGTTACAGTTACACTGACTTGACTTGACTTGACACATAAGATACCGGTATCTCTCATCTCGCTCTGAATGAGTATCTAGGTAGCTCGGTAGTCTTGCATCTGGCACACGCAATGCACTGCGATAAGAGACAAGAGACAAGAGACCAACCTCTTTGTCATGTCTTTACGATAGGCACAGCTCACCCGCCTCGATTATTCCATCGAAACTCGGCCATTGGACATTGCCAGCCCTCCATTGACTAAGGGACATCGAGCCAAAGTGCTCGCCCGCCGGCATCATACCCCTAACGGCAGGAGTAGCCCAGCGGTGTGCTCACCAAGTAGGGGGCCTCCCAGCTTTCTCACAAGTCCACGGGGCCACTCCGGGGCTTGTGACCGTCTTGTGGCCGCTTCTCAGGGCTGGGTCCGGACATCTTTGCAGTTAACGGCAGTGCCGCGTCCACCCGGTCCCTCCGAGCCACCGTAGCTTGCGCAGCTTTGCGTAGCTCTGCCTTTGACTTGGCGAGGCGCACGCTTCCCTTCGGCTCCTGACTCTGTAGTTTAGGTAATGGATTCGCTAAGACAAAAATGATACATAAGACCTAAAACCCGCCAAAACAGACTGCATATTCGCAAACTAGTCACTTAACGGCAGGTTGCTCGGGACCTTGGAGCTGGCCAACAGGGAACAAGAAATCAGAGGGGTCCTGGGATTCCCGATGCTTCCGCCATGGGCCGTCCGGTCAATCTCTCACTGCCGACTCTTCCAAAGCTGGTGTGTCTGTCTGATCATTTGGTGTCTAGAGTCGGCAATGGGCTGTCAACAAAAAAGGACACGTGCGCTTGAGAAGAGAGCAGCTCGTCTAATCCTCAACAGGATGTTTACAAGAAGAAATATCAACAAAATTCGTATATACAACTCTGGAATAATTTGTACGAGGCACGAACTCGCCCTCTCCCAAAAGGCTGAGTTCCGGGTATATGGCGGCAGGTCTACGTATGTCTATAATATCCACATCTCAAGTTCTGTCTCAATCTTGCTACTCGTCAGGTTGCACCACTGCAATGAACTGGAACGTGACAAAATGATAATTTGTGTTGTATCAATGTGTACAACATGGTATAGATGCGGCTGAGTAGTCCGTCGTGATACCGCCAACTCGACTCGACTCGCCTATGTCCAGCTACAAATACATCTTCACAACATCAAGAAAATATCGCCTATGCTAGATACGCAGCTCCGGGGGAGGCAACTCTTCATCTCAGGCCCCCCCGGGCTTTGTGCTTTTCCCCAAACGCCTCAAACACCACTCCGCATTGCTTTCATTCCTCGGGATAACTCTGCTGTTAAAATGCCATGCCATGGTTCGCCCTTCTTCTCTGTCCAGATCTCTCAACTCTCCTTCCGCGCAATCTGTGCAGTTGTAACGGATACAGCAACAAACTCCCTCAAGTTGAATATGTTACAGTCTAAGAAGTGAAGGTTTTTATCGAAAGCGCTGGTATCGAAATGATGGCTGTCGTTGGTAGTGGTATGTCGGTCGTGGTGTGTGTTTGTGTGGTGGTGGTGGTGGTGGTCGTAGTATTTATCGTCCATCCCTTGCGTCAAGCCACGAATTCTAACGTGTTCACCTGGCGGCATTGCTGCCGTCGCTCAATAAGTCGCCCACCCAGCCCATCTTCTCCCTCCTCTCGTCCGTGACTCTCGCATACTCCAGCAATAGGCGGAGCACGTAGATCTGCATGTCGTCTTTCCTCAAAACTCGCTCAGCCCAGGCCTTACCATCGCTGGCAATCTTCTCGGCGGCAGCATCGTGGCCCGGCACCTTGTCGCCATACCCCAGGAAGTACTCCATGATGCCGTACCAGTCCTCGTACCGGTTGTCCATCGGCACAAAGTGCTTCCACGCAACCAGCCGGCTGTCGTGCCACTCGTGCCACAGCGTCGCCTTGATTGGCAACGACGTGCTCCGGAGGAAGCCCAGGTAGCGGCCCGAGAAGGAGTTGCCGTCAATGTCCGGCAGGTATTTTGACCCAAACTGCTCCTTCATCTTGATGCCCTTCGTCACGGTAAAGTGTGGCGACGTGTAGTTGCACTTATTTTCCGTCTGCTTAGGATCGCACATGAGATCGACAAACGACACGTTCGCCCAGGTGTCGACCCATTTCCCGAGCTTGCCGTCCGTCTGCGCCTGGAGGTGGTACGATGCGGGCGGCAGGACGAAGTTGGGCGGCAGCTCCGACCAGTTCTCCGCTGCCGTCAGCGAGGTGCCGTTGTTCATTGCTACGAAGCGGTGTCGCTGGAAAGCCTTCCAGTTGGTCGCACGATTATGGCCACCTGTAGCAACTCCTCTCCATATCGCCTCGTTCTTCTTCTCCCCCCAGGGCCCGCCATGGTCGTTTCCGCCGGTGAAGCGTTCCTCCTCATTCCAGTACATCGGCGCCGGCAGCAGGATTTCGTTGTTCACGGCGAGCTTCGATCCTCCGAACATTGGGAACAGAACCTTGGTCGCGGACACCGAGAGCGGCTCGACGAAGATCCCGTTAAGACCTTGCAGATCGGGCTGGTGGCAGAACTCGGTGGAGAGGGTGAAGTTGGATACGAAGCCTTGATACTGGTGCGGCGCGGCGAGGGACGAGGAGATGACGGGGGCGTGATCGAAGTCACGCATCACGTCTGCTTTGCGAGCCGGGCTGTCGGGCGCGCAGCCGCGGCGCGCAATTTCCCAATACGGTTCTACACGGCGGGTTTGAGGTTAGCGAGATGCTATGCAAGTCGGCCGCACAACGGCAGCAAACAAGGGATGTCAAAGAACATGCTAAGGGAACGACTTACTTGTGTTCTCCCAATCCTTGTTGGCTGACACCTCTGACTTGTCTGCGCCTTCTCCAGGCGGAGCCAGCTTCTGGAACTGGTCAACAACATCCTTGGGATCAGCCAGGCCGAAAGTCGTTGCAGCCTTGGTCATGTACGCGTCCATGTCCTCCCAGGGCACGACGAGCCGCGGCTCGTCCATGGCGTTCAGGGCGAGATCCATGTCGGGCAAGAGGTGCTGGATCGTCTCGATCATCTCCCGCCAGATCTTCGTCCAGAACCAGTTGCTGCTACTGGTCGCATTGCCGTCCCGGATATGGATGGTCATCTCATAGTCCCAAGCCTCCTTGCGGATCAACGGTGGCGGCTGGGCCCAGAAAGGCTGCAGGTCGTGGTAGATCTGGTCCCAGAACGACTCGACCATGACAGCATTGCGCTCCACCGCGAACTTGTACCACTTGTCGAAGCCCGGCGGGGGATGTCGGCCGCGCTGCTTGCGGTAGGCGGCAGCAGCGTCGGCGAGGGACCGGGACTCCTGGGAGAGGACATCGGCGAATTGCTTTTCGGCGCTCGAGATGAGGTGCTCGATCGGGTGGCCAGTCGTCGTGGCTGCTGGGGCTTTGGCCTGTGTGTTCGTCTCGGCGGCGACTGCTGCTACTGTCGTCGTGGTTGGCGCCAGAACCGGAGCCGCATTTCCTTCCCGTACATCATCTGCGAGGGAGTTGTCCTCGGCAAGAGGCTCCTGCTTCTTCTTCTCCTCCGGCTCCTGATCGTGATATATCGGTGCTGGTTCCTCCTGGGCCTTTTGAGGTAGGTCCTCAGGTTTGTCGGCGGGCGCATAGTTGGCCTCCGCACCAGTGTTCGGGGCGAATGCTGTGGAGGAGGTCGAGGGCGAGGGGAAGGGTGCCGAGGGGCCGCTCATCCAGTACAGGCAGAGGGTGATGACGACGCCGGCGACAATGTACCGCAGGAGGGCCGACGGCCGGCGTGGAGGGAACGCTGGAGAGCGCATCTTGTTGAGCATGGCCCTCAGTGGCGGCATCCGCGCCCCGGGTCGAGACCGAGACTCAGTCAAGTCAGTCAGGCTCAGACCGCCCGTGATGTATCGAGTCGAGCAAATGCAAGTGCAAGTGCAACTCTGGCGCCTAGCGCTGCCAGGCCAGATCGAATCGGCTCGGCTCAGGAAGAAAAGGAAGATGTGGTGATGGGTCTGACGGCGGTTAGGAGTCGCTCGTCGCCTCGTCGTCAGATGGGAAAGCCCGCTGCTGTAAGTCCAATCTCCAGAAACGAAAGACAAGACAGGACAAGAGAAATAAACGACGACGGGTGAAGCAAAAATCGGTAAGATAGGCACAAGAATATCAAAGAGAAAGTAATAATGAGAGAGTGGTAAGATAGGGTAATAATAAGGTACAGTGGAGATTGAGATGAGATGGAGCAACGGGTCCCTCCCCCGGGTTCACCAAACCTACTGCAAGGTAGGTTACCAACAGTACAAACGGTACGGTACTGTACAGTACAGTAGTTCTAGCACTTAAGTTAGGTAGGTAAGGAAAAAGGCCCCCTTGTCCATGCATGCGTGCGTGCAGTGATCGTTTGACTTGTCAGTCTAGTGGTCGTAGGGCCCCCCTGGTCATTGCCGGGTTTCTTCAGGAGAGAAGGAAATGAAGGCGATTGGCGCTGGGCGCTTTTTGTGCGCTGTGCATTGACTGCCGTGCCGAGGAGAGGGGCAGCCAGGCCAGGTTCGGATATTCTGATATGAACCTGGATAGGTATGCATCTGCCAGTATCTTTGCCCGTATTCAGATCAAGGCCTGTCCAACACAGAGCACAGGGTTCGATCTGGGGGGTGGTGTATCGTAATTACCGCGGGATGAAGGCTAGACAGCTAGATGGATATTGATAAAGTGCCGTCAAGATACCAGCCCAGACTGAGAGTCATTGGACGGCGTGAAATGTAAGATGTTTCTCCCAGAGCGCCAGAGATAACCAGGAACTCCCTCTCGAATATCGACGGCACAGCTAGTCTAGTCTGAATTGAAAGAGGAGGATGGATGCTTTCTCATGCTGACCACGAAGATGATCTCTCATCATGCTGAGCGGCAAAGCACATACATGGACACACACACA
>NW_006921170.1:12815-16613 GCF_000392275.1 Phaeoacremonium minimum UCRPA7 | reverse complement strand
CACACACACACACACCATTCATATCCACACACATACGCATCACTTTGCCCATTTAGTGTGCAATACAATAGAGTAGAGACAAGGCGTCATCTTTGTCCGTTCAGCTTCCTTCCATCTGCGGTAACAATCTGACGTTAGGATAGTAAACGATTCCCCAGCATACGCGTATGTATTGCGCCGCCATTGTTCTTCGCGCCTCCAAGAAGAGAATCATGTTAGATTCTCCCATTTCTATTGGGGCTTTTCACTCCCGTTACGTGTACATGCTGGACTGACCCGTATTGCCGGGCCATCTCTCTCCACTCACTTATGGGCCTCTTTGAGTAGTTACAGTTAGTTTTCCGCACCGTTTTGCATTGTGTCTTCCCGAGGATGGCCGCCGTTGGTGCCGTGGTTCTGTCTTAGACTAATGCTAGCCCCCTTCCGTTCTTCTCTAGCTGATGAACTATCACAGGCGGTACGGAGTGATTAGTCTCTTCAGGTTCTCAGTGTGGGAAAAGCTGGGCTCGCTTGGCTTGGCAGTTCTTGAGGCCATCCATCCACTGCCTGGGCCAATCGCCTTGAATTATTAGTGACTTGTAGAGTAACATTTGAAATTAGACATGCGCAGATCCGGTCATGGAGGAAGAGAAAGAAGCGTGGCCTCCTGGGTGTGTGCCTCATTCTGCAACCGAAGGACAGATAGCCTAACGCTAACCACACGCCGGCTCAGGGGTAGCTACCTACTCTCGCCAGGAGTAGATGTACTGTACTGCACGCGCATCGAATAATAGGGGAGAATACACCGGTTCTCTCCCAATTCTTTTCTTCTTCTACCCCAGTACACACACATCGGAGGAGAAGCTACGAGGGTAATTGCTTGGGATTGTAAGGGAAATGGCCTAAGGCTCAGAAAACCTGTATCTCGAACACCAAGGGAGAGCTTGTCAAATCTGACGGTCTGCAAATCTCCATATGTAAATGCCCCTGATCGCCCACCCGCCCACTCTTTCATATTCAATGACTGCACGCACATCCCACCTGTTCCTGTTGAATTCAGCCCCTCATCTCAGTTCCCCCGCCTGATGTTTGGTCGCCATCATGATGTCCCCTGTGGAAAGTCGTACAACTTCACGTAGTCAGGACTAGGCCATTGAGGTAGGATACTATACTGTACAGGAGGAAGGTGGCTACACTTGAGTCAAGTAGCCTCAAAGTAGATGACGTTGGCCCGTTTCACAACGTACCTTTTGCTCCCGAGACACGTCGCCTTGGACGCGAGTCCAACGTCTCTCTAGGGCACAATCCTCTCTGCGCTACTGTTCCTGGGCTGCCATGCCAGTCACAGTGTCTCGAGAACGTCTACCACACTGGCGGGTACATCGGGTCAAAATGCGAGACATTCTCCATCACAAAGTCTTAGCGCCAATCGTCCCAGCTTCTTGGGCTGGCCTCCCGAGATGGATGGTGTAGCGTACGGTACATCAAAGGTCAGGAGCATATTCAAACAAGCAGACCGAAAAACAAGATCATAAATGAGATGCTTCCTGCACCGCAATATTCCAGTCAGTTCAATTGCATCTTGATCGGCTTGCCTTGGCGGTCACTCATTCTTGTCCGTGCCATCGGGTACCGTACTCCACCCCTAGTCACAATCACCCATGAGCGCCCCAGGAGAAGACTAGGACGAGATCTATTCTAAGCCATCAACTCAATCATGATGGAATCCATGTTTTCAAACACCAGCTGTCGAATCCCTTGTGTCGACTTATAGAAAGCTTGTGACATGATCTGCTTGATATCAGTGCTGTATTGTCTGGCCAAGCACAAGGCTGCCACAGATGTCCCGTCTCAAGCTGCTCAGCCTTTCGGATCATCGAGACCCTGTTTCATACCCAGGTCACTGCATGCCAAGCATTGAGCTACCCTGTCTTCCCCGAATGATCATCCAGGCTGGTCCCTGCCATGTGAAAGCCTCTCTACACTACAGACGCTGCTTCCCATACACCTTACAGTGTGACCGCGATTGGTAGGTCGTCCGAAGCAGTAGTACAGTATGCAATGGGGGTATCATTGAAGTGGCGTTACTATACAATTAGTAGATACCATATGTGGTTACAGTACTTTCCTCTCTCTGACGGACCGCAACACGTCAGTGAGACACAACGGGTCAAATCTTTTCAGATGGGTCCATCAACTCATCAAGCTCCTCAGATCATTGTAACAGAGCTGTTCCCACTAAAACGTCGCGCCCGCTGCTGCACGCGTGCCGGCGTCTTCCTCCTCAACATCCTCACCCTGATCCTCTACGATGCGGCCCACGAGATCAGAGAAGGTTGGTCTAAAGAGCCAATTCCCCATCCATGCCTCAAGGATCTCACACAGCTGTCTTTCATTGAGCGCTCGCGGCGAAACCTGACCCCAGCCGTCGAGGGGCACTCCACCCTGGCTCCGGTCCCGCAGGCTCGGGCAGTGAGGTATCACGCCGTCCGCCGCGCCGGGCCACACAGTCTCGAGCGCCTTGGACACCGGGATCGTGGAATTCTGCACCAGAGCTCCAAGAATCAGTTCGAATGTGTCCCCAGCGTGCTTGGATTGGGGGCCAATATCCCGCATCATGTGATGCATCACCTTCGGCTGGATATCCAAGAGAGAGCAGGGAATGTTGGGAAAGAACTCCGTTGGCTGCACGATGAGCGGCTCAAGTTGCCGTCGGTCCCAGTTGAGCACAGGCGGGTCTTGTTGGAACACATGGAGGTTATCTCTGCCCAGGGCGAATTCTTGTCGTAGATTCTTGTTCAAGCCATGAACCGTGGCGCTCCATTCCTTTGCGCGTACGAGGGCCGCATTCTGGACTTCCTCCTTGCCACTCTCGATGTCATCGACGATGGCGTCACGCTCGTGGAGCAAGTCGAGGATCGTGTTACCCCTTGTCGCATCCCAGTCCCGGCGGTATCGTAGCTTCTTGAGTCGATCGTATTTCTCCGACGTTGTGTTGAACCTTTTCCGTGCAAAGTCCATCTCCAAAGCATCCAGCTCAGCTCTGTATGGCCGGTCCATTACCGCAGCAAAGCTGCCAGCAGCCCCAAGTGTTTGACTATTCGTGCCCATGGCCACAAGGTCCTGGATGAGCTTGCTTTCTCTTCCTGCTGGTATCACAGTCCCGCGCTCGAGCATCTTGTCCATGACATTACGACAGCTCTCGAGCTCGATCTGTCGGTCCCGGAAGTACCAGCCCGGCTTCGACCTGCCTGTGGAGTTCGGAACATCGGCGCCACATATCTCGGTGATCCAGTCGGTTGCCAGCTCGCCCTCTACGGCCAAGCGCCGTCGTTGCTGCACAGAGCGGGGCAATATTGCTGACTTCTCATCGTCTCCAACCCATATTAATATCCGCACAAGCCCGTATTTCTGAAACAAAGACGACGCACGTATGCTGCTGATGAGCTGATAGAGAACGAGGCTGGCGACCGAGGTGAAGGTGCGGAACTTCTTCTTTGGGAAGAAGGCTAGGTTGGCGGTTATGAGGAGGGTGTCGTTGCGAGTGGGCGGCTCGCTCGAGCGCTCGACCTGATGAGGCAGGTAGGCAGGATCGAGGACCTCGTTGAGTTCGGTCCATACTATGCCCGATTTCGGGACCAAGCGAGTGCCCGGGAGGTCGAGGAGAGGATCTAAAAAGGGTTTGTAGAGTTCGCCGTCTGGCTCCATGAGGATGTGGGATCGCGGCTGAAGGACGTCATGGAGAGCACGATTCCAAAGACCAGCACCAGGGTAGATGGATATGAGGTCACAGCCAGAATGTCGCTCGAGTGAGGGTTT
>NW_006921170.1:0-12724 GCF_000392275.1 Phaeoacremonium minimum UCRPA7 | reverse complement strand
GACATTGACGTACCGCAGAGTTTCTGGTTGACGAGATTGACCCGGGCCTTATCGCCCTTCGGCTTTTTGGTTTTTGTTCCCCGGTAACTGAGTTTCCAAAGGCCTGTCGCCTCAAGCTTCTCTGCCACTGGTGTCGTGACCTGTAACACCTCCTTGTTAAGGCGTGAATGGTGTCGCAGTTGAGCGCATGTAATGAACGGTCTCGGACTGGCGAGCACCCGCGGAGCCTGTCGGAGTAGAAGGGTGTTCATTTTGCCGGAAATGGTAAATCTGTCCCCTTCCGATCCCGTTATTGGCGACTTGCGTGCAACTCTGCCAGCTCCCGACGAAGCATCGTCTAGCGATTCGTAGGGTCTGTTCAACCTAGTTGTGGAGTCTAGCTGATTCTGAGAAGTTCAGAAGGCTTCGTAGCAGAGTACTACCAAGGTGCAGGTAATTGGAAACAAAGAACGGGTGAAGGAGATAGCGAACGAAAAGAGCGACACAGAGCTGAGCCCTACAGGAATCAAAAAGACTACCTAGACGTAGAAGTGAAGAATGGGTAGAGTAGGTAGGCACTGTGAAATCTCATGCCTCGATTCCAAACTTCCCCAGAAAGTTTCTGCCGTCTCTGACCGCTCCAGTCGTGTTTACTTCATGCCGAAAACCAGACATCTGACGTACGTATCGAGGATGGTAATTTTTACCTCCACACACTGCATGCTTGGCAGCTCGTGTGCTGTTGTAACCAAGGCAAAGGAGCTTAAAGGGGGCTCGTGTTGTATCCGTGTATGATTAGTGCTTTGCATTGTGTCGTGATTTACCTGTCCTTCCTATATTAAAAACAGCTTATTCAATTACTATTGGAAGAAATAGCTTCACTATTGTTATTATTATACGAGCAAGGCTTTGCTATTTAACAACTGACAACGATACTACAGAATACATTCATAACCATACACATATGCGCTCCCATGTTCACTGCGTTGGCTAAGCAAGGTGAGTCCCTCCCTCAAGAAGAAGCTAGCCACCATCCAGCAAAGGCGGAAATCAGTTTCAGGACTAAATCACGGGCCTCGTTGATTCATTGACCTCCGTCTGAAAATAGCGGCGAAAGATTCAATATTCCCGAGCCTGCCGATGTCGGTGTAAAAGGACTCTTCAAAGCAAGCGGATTGTAGTTGAACCACTGCATCTTGAATTCATTCGCTGATGGAGAGAGTGTCGCTTTCTCGGATCCGGCAGACCGAGGCGTCTTGGGCGTGTCAGCTCCGTAATTCTGCCCAGATGCGGTCTTCTTGATAATTCGGAGCACTCTTTGAAGTCTGTACCTGGCGCCAAACACCGGGTCAAGCAGCTCTTGTGCACGTCCTCGCGATGCCATGGCGAGAATGGCATCCGGCTCCGACTCCCCAAGCAGGGCTGTCCAGCGCCTCCATAGCCTGCACCGGTTATCAGACAGAGCACGCAGAATTTCATGTTGTGGTAGGAAGTAGCGGAAGTAGCGTGGGCTCAGGAGATGAAACAGAAAATTATTTACAGCGTACTGCAAGAAAGGGTAAGAGGATTTGACGAGGTTGCGCTGGTCGTTGACGTTCTTTCTCCAGGATGCGTTATCCTCATATGGTATAGGTGCTGCGGTCATGTTACTCCTTCCAATTGCTTCAAAGTCACTCATGTTCAGGTACGTGAGGCAAGCATGAAGCAGACAATAGTGCCCGTGGTCGATGAAGTCCTCAGTTGATACTGTCTTTGGTACAAGAGGCATCAAGTAGGCAAAGCCACGTCCTACAAGGAAGAAGCTCCTTACAGACTCGTGGATTACTTCAACATGTTGTAGACCCAATGGTGCCTGGCTGTTGAGCTCTGACCTCACGTGCAGCAGTCCAATCGACCGATGCTTGACCCAGTGGTAGAATTGATATGGAGTGTCGAATCCACTCATCCCGTTCAGCGGCTTTCGTAGATCTCGCATAGACATCGCAGGTCCAGGTTCCAAAGCCATATACGGCCGAAAGGTCTTCATTGGCCATGTCTTCGTCAGCCGCACCGCAATTCGCAAGTCATTCAACCGAGGCGCCTCCGATGCCAAAATGACCCACTGCATTAGTACCAATGTCTCGATCCTTTCTTCGTCGCCAAGAGTTCCAAGCATCCATCCGTATAGACCTTCGAGATCCACCGGCAACTCTGAAATTGTCTCTTCTATGAGATTCTCGGAGGCCCCCTCCTCGATGGCCAAGTTCAGCATGTTGACAACGATTTCCGCCCACAAGAAGACGCCGCCCGCCTTGTCCGCGATTTTTGCTACTGTTTGGTCCCTGAGTTCCCATTCCGCAAGCAAATGTAAGCTTACGAAGCGCGAGATATCGTTCATGTTACGCTCGTGGGTTGTTATCTCAACAGCATTATCCACTAGTGAGTCTAGCATGGTGTAGTGAGCAGTGGCAACACATATGCTGAAGTCACTACTATGAGCCAGCTGCCCTAGACAAGACAACAAATCTTGGAGATACTGCAGCCCACACGAATCCGAGGCATCAATAAAGATGAACGTACGTTTAAACGGTGTTTCAATCCTTGAGTCAATGTACTCGTCCATGAAAAAGGAAACAACCTGGGCATCGTCGAAGCATTGCGGCTTGCCTAAGCTCGATCGCCGACTTCTCTTGTATAGTGTTACCATAGCCTTTCGTAACTGCGGATCGTATTTGTAGAGTTGACATAGAAGCTCACGATATACTCCAGCTGGAGTGAGCATATGTTGTGGATGGTCGGTCACAGGGAAAAAGACCGTGTCTATCGACTGACCCTCGGCCTTGCTCCAAATGAACGCACTTCCACTTGGCGACCACTGTTTCTCTATCCTGTTACGAAGAGATTTGAGAAGAACAGACTTCCCTGAACCGGGGCGTCCTTTTATCCAGAGTATCTTGTTACGGCCACCTGCACTCCGGCGGTGCCAGGCACGGAACTCTGGAATCTCGTATAGCCAGAGACATGTTCCTGGATAAGAAACTGCAGAGTATCGAGACAGTGATAATTTTCTGGACTTTGAGAGTGCAGATAGGCAGGCTGTGTCATATCAGTACACTGTCAGCCAAATCGAATGTTAAGGGGTTGCGAGCAGACCTCGCTCCTTTTTACTTAGTAGGCGAGTCTAAAGTACTGCACTTAGCAAGATATTAAGCTGTTAATTAGGCAAAGACTCACCCTACTGTGCTCGTCATCAACAACCCTCATTAACAAGTCAGTCATTGACCTGTATGCGGAGTCCATGTTTGAGCCGAATTTGCATAAATTGGAATGGCAAGACTGCACAGCCTCCTCATGCTCACGATAATCTCCCAGAGAACTTGATTCTCGTCTGAGGAGCTAACTCAATCTTAGACTTGGATCCATGCGCGGATAATTGCGAGATGACCTACTAAGTTCGGTTTCGTGTCCGCAGGCTTTGCCGACAGAATTAGGAGCTGCTCATGGAATGTTTTGACAAAGAAGTTATAATTCTCCCATTGTTGTAGGAAAGACCTCTTTCCAAGTTCGACCTCAAACCTGTCTGCTCCGCTAAGATCGTGGAGGGTCTCATCTGTGCTTGGAATTCCCAGTTCGACACCAGCCATGCTTTTGATGGCATCCGAGAGTCTGCCGTACTCACTATCACGATGAGGGCACCCAAAGAAGAGGACCGCTGATGTTGATAACGAGATATCTTTGGATGCCGACTCTTCCGAATCTGCTAAGCGAAGTACCTGCTCCCTTTAAGCATGTAGACCAAGCAAGCTTGGAAATGACTCGAACCTCTTTGACAATTATACCCCCAGTTGAATGAGCAATAAAGACAATTGGCCGGTTAAGGGTAGAGGTTTCATCTCGAAAATAGATTAGGTCTCGGAAGAGTTCCCTGGCATTGGCAAAGACATCGTTCTGAGCCGGACGAAGCTTCCCATTTGTTGTCAAAGTGAGAAATCCCCATGTTAGTATTCTGATGTTGGGGCAAGATTCTGGTAGCAAATCAACTGGCCAGTAAATCTCTGGACCAGTTGGCTTTGGTTCTTCCTTCAACTCCAATCGAAGTTTAGAGTGTGACCTTTTGAGTGTGAACTTTTTGATGCTTCCTTTTCTTTCAAGGCCGTCTTCTCCCAATCCTAGTGTAAGAATCGAAGCAGGTCGAGTCAATATCAAATCATCCCCTCCCGTGGTCTTAAACTCCTTGCGCGTATGTTGAATCGTGTTAGGATTAGGCTTCTTCAAGGTACTTCCTTTTCTCAGTAGATTCCCAATGCGGCTCGCTTCTTTGGGTGATTTCCTTTGCAGTGGGCTCGTATGAAGCCATGTTCTGACGGGGTGGCCTCCAAGACCATGAACAAGAACGACACTGTGAGATGGAAATATTAGTGAACCCGGCTTTCATACTCGGCTTTTATGGATTGAGAACAATAACCCACTCTGTTACCGCACCCAGGGGATCATCTGGTTCGTAGAGGACTGTCAATCCCAAGGATTGCACCTCTTCTTTAGATAACTTGACCATTCCGGGAGACATGCATCGCCATGTTCCCTTTCAAATCTGCAAGTGGGTTGTATGTTTGCACGCACCGACTTTGCAGCAGTGAGAAATGGACGGACACGCATTGCATTGCGCGACTAATGGCACAGATTGACGGCCCAACATTGCTCAAGCTTCCCGAGCCGCACTTCACATCCAGTCTTGATTAGGCTGAGGACTTACTGAGCTAGGAAAATAAGAACACTGTCTTGGCCTAGAACGATCGAGCTCTCAAACCCAGTTTTGACTTTTTGCCGGAGCTTGGAGTTCTTAGATTGGCGGACACCTTCCGTGCCGTGTTTCTTCGTCAGCAGCTGGTTGATTACCCGAGTAGGCTGTTTCGCTGTCGGGTTGGATGATTGTGGTACTAGCAATCCTTGATCTAAACAAATTCACCACAACTGAACATTACAATCTCAACCACACAACAACAACCAGTTTGCAAAACTGTTTCGAGACACCTCACACTAATGATCTGCCATCGGTAATGCGGCTGGGAAATGCTTTGCTCTCCGTGATCAGGCGGACGACGATAAAATAGGCCACAATTGACAACAATGACTTGTTCTTGTAATACTGGGTTTGAAATACACCATTGTAAGTACGACGAGGTAAAGTTCTACGTCGAAAAGACTAGTTGATCGAGAGAGTCCATAGTGTAACTCGTTAATCTGACCTACTATCGGGGTTACCTGTGCCGTTTGAAAGACCGAACAACTTTAGCTAGAACACTCCAATTTCATAATCGGAAACCGTTTGTGATAAGTACTATGCAAAGGTGAGGTCATCAATCGGCAATAGACCATTATGGAAACCTCATCTTATTCTGCTCCCGGTATCCTTTGTACGGAGTCTCAATGATAGACTCATTGTCGCTCCGATCGATTACCAAAACGATGGCTGGGTTGACAACGTCATGTCCTCTTGATCCAGATCTCACCTACCGGATCACCTTCGTCCGCTATGCACACCCAATTTCCCATTCCGTATTCTTCAGGAGCTTTCCTGCACCCTCGACCACCCCCACCAACGATCAAATTGCCAGGTCGATAGCTATCATCCAATTTCATTCGACGGATCACACTGCCATGCACGCGTGCGTTCTGTGGTACGTCGCGGACTTCACCACACGGTAAAGGCCAGCGGATTGGTTTCCATGAGCCATCTGGCCGTAGATCCATTCGCCTAAATGGCATGTACTCCATGATCTTCCATGACAAGACAGAGGCTATGCTCATTCCACAATCGAAACTCAGGGAGTCGTGAGTACGCGCAAGATGCGCTTTGCATATCATCTCATGAAAAGGCGAGACGACAGACCCATTGCATTCGGCGTTCTTCTTGTTCCCGATATCGGGGCTGTTCAGCGTAGGAGAATTTAACGGACTCACACCCTCGATGTGGATGTTGGGAAGAGGAATTCGTGGACGGCTCTCACTCTTCTTTCCTGGACTTGTTGTAGTGGAGTTTTGGAGGGCCTCAGAGCACCCCATTGCTATAACCTTTTCGAAGTCAAAATTGAGACCAGCTCTCATGGCCTCCCGCACCATCCACACGAGGGGGACGTGACTTGCGCTCTTTGAATTGGGTTCCATTTCCCACCCACCACCGACATCACCGTGGCCTCCCGCAAACCAGACCTCATCGATGTCTTGCTCTGTTTCATCTTCTGAGTCGGAGTCTTCCATGTCAGACCTAGGAGGCTCTCTTGAACAGATGGAAGCATTATCATTAGTGGTTTTGGTCATATGGGTTGCTCTGGATTTAGATCGTGAATGGGCTCGATACCGAACTGGCTCATCGCTGGGTTCACCCGGGACATAGAGCTTATCCACCTTTCGTCCCCTAAATTGATGTTGATCTGTAGTATCTTGGTCTTGGCTGGCAGAAACGTGTGAATGACGACGATACTTCTCTTGCATGTCATGGAAGAGGCCCTTCGCCTCGTCCATCGCTTTTGGCTTGGCACACCCATCGCTCTGATACATGAGATCTTGCCTAAACTTAGCTCGGCGTTCATCAATACTGACAGCGTGACGGATAGCTTTGGCAGAACTACGTGCTGTGTATGGAAACTTGCTGCGCTCCATCCATGCGGTTTCAAAACGTGGTACGCTATTAACGGTGTCAAAGAGGCCCAGGAACCGGATTCGACGAACTGGCCTCGAAAACGTCTCGCGGAAGCCCTTGAGGAAACTGTACATCTCTCGCTTTTTTTTGAGCTCGTCATCGCCGGTTGCCGAACGACGACACTGCCACTGGGAGAATGCTTTCCACGCAAACTGGACCATCTCTTCATTACCGTGGGAAAGAAGGCCGACGTAGTCCAGCATCTCTGCGAGAAATCGCGCAATATATGCACCGCGAGAGAAGCCGAAGATGTATATATCATCACCAGGACAGTAAAATCGCATCAAGAATCGATATCCCCCTACGACATGCTGGTCAAATGAAGATCCAATCGCACTGTCCTTTGCCTTCATGTACCAAGAGTTGAACCGGGCACGCAATGATGTGCGACTGAGACTGCCCGAAGTCACGTAAGTGCCTATGCCAGGCTGATAATAGTGATCTGGGCGCTAGTGAATAACATAATCTGATCTCCGCGATGAAATATCTTCTTACACTGGTCATTGGCGGTTCGGTCCAACATCCGAAAGATTTTCAGGATGTTACTATCACTGTCGTCTCCACGAAATTTGTTGCCCGTACCATCAAAGCAGAGTATGAGCTTGCGAGTCTTTTTGGAGCGGTTTGATATATCCATTGCTACTGATGGGTTGAGAAGCAGCTGTGCTGCCGGTAACTCCTGGTTTGAATCACGGCTAACTTCGGGTCCGTTTAACTCGTGATACTCTGGTATGAGGTGTGATTTATCCATGCTTCGTAGGAATCTTTGGTGATGATTAGATGCACTACTTGTGTTAAAAGCAAGCACTTGTCGTGTGAAACTCTTGCAATTTGCAGAGTACCTTCGGGTGTCGCGGTAGGGAAGAGGAGGCCCTGTCCAGGAACTTGCCGAACAGCTAGACGGATTTGACTTCCTACGACATCAAACTTCTCCGACTATGGCCTGCTTGACCGTTCTCGGCGGCACATACGATGATCGGGAAGTCGTCATGAAGATGATCATTCGTTCATCTTGACAATCGGCCAATGACACTGGCTCCTTACGTTTGTCTATGGATTTCCCTCTAGTATGTCTCGGTCGTATCCAGAGTAGCGATGCTCATAGCTGCGACCTTTGTCCTACCTTCCGTTGATCAATGCACAAGTACCTCTGTTGGTGGTGCAGGCGTAATTGCCGACGGGCAGTATCACTTGTCCCCGAGTTGTCGAGATTTTCGTGGTCAAGATCAAGGATAGCAGCCTGTCGGCAGAAGATCCAAGACATTTCAGCCCGATCCCGTCTCGAAGGCTAGGATCCCTTGGGAATTCTCCACCAAATTGTCAAATAGCGGTGGAATATGTCGGCGCTCCAGCCGACTAAGACATGCATGAATTATGAGACCGAACTGCGACTAAAAGTCCGGGCCGCTCTTTTTGGTCTCTTTTTCATCTCTCACTTCTGGAGCCGGATAGCGCCACTTCTGCAGATCTCATCGGACACTTCCGTTTATTGGAACGGAGGTAGCGGCGTGAAGTGAGACAACAGATCAGACATACAGCTAAATAACCAATGACCACTGATATGCTGAGAGAGGCAGCCGAATGGCTTCAAGTCGTTTTTGAGGCTGGCTGGGCTGACCATTTCATTTAGCTGCGCCGCCCAGTTAGCCTATCGTAATTCATGAAATCCAGTTTTCTGATCCGAAATACACTTCTTGTCAATGGCGATCGACGTCTCATTCTGATTTTGAAAAGAGTTACACCCAACCGTGATGGTCAATTAGAACGATGATCTTTCACGAGCTGAGCCCTCAAACCGGAACAAAGAGTAGGTATGTGATCTCAACTACAATTTCCTGTCCTGCCATAGTGGACTCGTATGGTGTTGTGGGACGAGTGATCTGCCCGGATAGACCCATTAAACAAACGTCTTATACAGTCGAAAAAGTCACACTATCATCGTAAAGGTGACATACTGAGACCTATATCCTTGCCATGCCGCGGCAAATGCAGTGTGTGACTCTCCAGCCACCGCTTTAACTATATTGCCTTTCGCAGCTCTCAAACAGCTGGCAGCTTGTACTGTTGATGTGTGTAACTCCCCATCGAAGATTGAGGTGACTTGGCTTTTTGGTCGAGGCATCGCACATGTTGACCTCATCAAAATCCACCCTTCCTTCACTTCGTCTGAAAAGTCTGCCGTGAAATCAACATCTACTTCATATTTGAAGCTCGGTGTCTTGCCAATCTTCTTACGCCCTTCGCTAGTTTCGAGCTTGGTGTCTTTTCACAATCGTGCAGTCCGATATGGCCTCACAAGCAGCGGGCGCCAATGGGCGCGATCACTCAAATGGAAACAATGGAATAGTTTACAATAATTCCAATGGATTCTCAACATCCGAGAAGAAAACCTTCGCTAGCTCATCTGCTCCTTTGGCTAATGATGGCAAACCTCCTAAAACAGATCGTGATGGAGTGGCTTCAGCTTTTCAGCGATTTGGACAGCTGGTTCATGCTTCTAAGCGGCCTCTTCCAACTCAGAACGGCGATGGTACTTACAACGAGAAGAAGAAGCACACAGGCTTGCGGAAGGATCTCAAATACATCGGTTGGAAAGGTTAGCCAATGGCCTCTATAGCGTCTGTATGACTCAATACTGACATGACACTCCACATGACAGATGTCAAAACATTGATCGATCTCATCCGGAGTAAGCTCAAAGGCATGGATCCAGTCGATGATAAGACAATGTTGATGGAACGCGTGATTCGACTGGTTGCGGGGCTACCAAGCGAGTCTCGCAACCGAATTCTCCTCACCAACAACTTCATAAACGAGCTCTGGTATAGCCTCGACCATCCCCCTCTAATCTATGTAGGCGAACAATATGAGTACAGAATGGCCGATGGATCATATAACGTCAGCTATATTCGGCATACTTCCCGTTTCGGATGGAGACTGAAGCTTTTTAGAACGTCCTGTATCCACAACTTGGAGCGGCTGGTACAACTTATGCCAGATCAGTCCGTCCTACAATCATGCCCCCCGGAGCCCTGCCTGACCCGTCTCTCATATTTGATTCGGTAATGCGTCGTACCGAATACAAAAAGCACCCGAACAATGTGTCAAGCATTCTTTGGTATTGGGCTACGATCATCATTCACGGTCAGATGTGTCATGCTATCAAGCCGTATCCAAATGTCTAACATCCTTCAGATCTCTTCTGGACTGATTATCCAGACATGAGCAAGTCCAAAACATCTTCCTACCTTGACTTGTCTCCCCTTTACGGTAGCAACCAAGAGATGCAAAACACGGTACGAACGTTTGAAAAGGGCAGACTGAAACCGGACAGTTTCGCAGACAAGCGCCTTTGCGGCATGCCGCCGGGAGTCGGGGTGTTATTGATCATGTTCAATCGATTTCACAACCATGTTGCCGAGAACCTGGCGGCAATCAACGAAGGAGGCAGATTTAGTGAGCCCTCGCCTAAATTGGATGACGAGAAGAGAGCCGCTGCATTGAAGAAGCTTGACAATGATCTTTTCCAGACTGCCCGACTGGTCACGTCTGGTCTCTATATCAACATCACCCTTGTTGATTATGTGCGCAATATTGTGAATGTACGCCATTTTGCCCACATTTCTGAGCAAGCCTTCGGACCCCTATATGTTTTTTTTTTCATTGCTGACACATGATCGTGTAGCTGAATCGCTGCGACACAACTTGGACTCTTGATCCTCGGCAGGATATGGGCCGGGATGCCGGAACCACTAAAGGTGCCGAGAGGGGTATTGGGAATGTGGTCTCTGCGGAGTTTAACCTCTGCTACAGATGGCATTCTTGTATCTCTGCTAAAGATGACTTGTGGGTCCAGCAATTCTATAAAGAATTGTTTGGCAAGCCCGCTACAGAGGTGAACGTCCAAGATCTGGTAATGGGCTTTGGAAAATTCGAGAAGTCTATCCCTGATGATCCGGCTGAAAGGACCTTTGGACATTTCAGGCGAGGATCCGATGGTCGTTTCAGTGATGATGACCTTGTTGAATGCATCAGCTCGGCTGTCGAAGACTGCGCAGGTGCATTTGGAGCACAGAATGTCCCGACTTCCATGCGCCCTGTCGAGATACTTGGCATACTTCAGGGACGTAAATGGAATGTTGCTGGACTGAACGAATTTCGCAAGCATTTTGGACTTAAGCCATATGAACGCTTCGAGGATATCAACTCAGATCCACAAGTTGCTGATCATCTTCGTCATCTTTACGAACATCCTGACTTTGTCGAGCTTTATCCTGGGTTGGTGGCTGAGGAGGCGAAATCTCCTATGGTTCCTGGCGTCGGCATTGCTCCAACGTACACGATCTCGCGCGTGGTTCTTTCCGACGCGGTCTGTCTCGTTCGTGGGGACCGCTATTATACAACTGACTATAATCCTCGGAATTTGACTAATTGGGGATACAATGAGGTTCAGTATGACCTGAGGTCAGTTGTTTCCAGATATTACCATACTTTATTTACTTCAGGCATCAGGCTCATGTGGATGCTTTCCCAACATTCCAAGGGCCTTCGAGCTGCATTTCTCAACTTGCTCACGCGACTGTGCTGAAGAATTGCTGATGGATTTTTAGTGTGAACCACGGATGTGTCTTCTACAAGTTATTCATTCGGGCATTTCCCAACCACTTCAAGCAGAACTCGGTCTATGCTCACTATCCAATGGTGATACCTTCTGAAAACCACCGCATCCTGACAAGCCTTGGTCGCGTTGACAAATTTGATTTTTCACGGCCGACGTTGGTATCTCCTCGAGTGAATATCACCTCATACGGGGCAGCGAAGTACATCCTGGAAAATCAAGACAAGTACAAGGTGACGTGGCATGAAGGGCTGTCCTTCTTGATGGGCAAAGGTGGAGCCCGTTTCATGCTATCTGGCGATACGCCGTTCCATGCTGGCCAACGAAAGTGCATGCACAACTTGTTATACAAAGATGATTGGCATTCACATATCAAGTCATTCTACGCCCAGATTACTGAGCAACTCTTGAAAGAAAAGAGTTATATCATTGGCGGTCATCGACAAGTAGATATCATTCGCGATGTCGGCAATATTGCTCATGTTCACTTCGCATCCCGAGTTTTCAACCTTCCCCTGAAGACAAAAGATAATTTGAAGGGTATCTACTCAGAGCACGAGATGTATATGGTTCTGGCACTTATTTTCGTCACCATCTTCTTTGACATCGACCCGGTGAAGTCCTTCCCGCTCCGACAAGCGACGAAGACGGTATGCGAGCAGCTAGGTAAACTTATCGAGACGAATGTCAAGATAACCACGGGCTATGGTCTGCGAGGTCTTTTCTCGGGATCTGATAAGAAAGACGACCCTCTCGCGATGTATGGCACTCGTATGATCAAAGGCTTGGCAAAATCAGGCCTGAGTACGTATGACATTGCGTGGAGCCAAATTCTACCGACGACTGGTGCTATGGTACCTAATCAAGCTGAAGTTGTAAGTACATATTAACCCTGCCTCGATGAGGAAGATCTAATTCCTTGATAGTTTGCCCAAGCCGTGGATTTCTTCTTATCAGCCCACGGTGAGAAATATTTGCCGGATTTGCACCAAACAGCTTGCCAGGAACCATCACAGGACTCAGATGCACTGCTGCTCGGGTATGCTATGGAAGGCATCCGACTAGCTGGCACCTTTGGCTCCTATCGAGAAGTTGCCACATCTGATACAATCAAGGAGGATGATGGTCGTGAGGTCCCAGTCAAGCCGGGTGATCGCGTCTTTGTTAGCTTCGTAAGTGCATCTTCCCTTTGATTGGATTTCTCTTATAGAGGACTAATCCTGTTATCGTAGGTCTCAGCAGCCAAGGATCCAACTCACTTCCCGGATCCTGAAGTGGTGAATCCGCGACGACCGCTGGACAAGTACATCCATTACGGAGTTGGACCACATGCTTGCCTAGGTCGTGCTGCTAGTCAAGTTGCCCTAACGGAAATGTTTCGATGTCTCTTTAAACGTAAGAACCTTCGGCGCGCTCCTGGCCTTCAAGGGGAGCTCAAGAAGGTCCCG
>NW_006921169.1:108588-110395 GCF_000392275.1 Phaeoacremonium minimum UCRPA7 | reverse complement strand
AGTTGAATAGACTATCTATCTGGCCCGTTACAGATACGTTAGGTTTTACACACTACTATTAGCTAAAAAAGCAGTTGTTAAAGCTTAAATTCTGCTGATTTTCCTACCACCTATCAAAAGCTATATAAACTGCTAAGTTAGTTAATCAATCTTTAGTCTTATTATAGTTATATTATGATTAAGTCTATCATTAAGCTTTAAGATATACTAACTTTTAATATATAATAATAACTTTATCAAATTCTAATTTTGCTAATATCAGTCGTTGACAAAGCTTTATTAGCTTAATTGACTCTTTTAGTTTTATTAAGTTATACTTTTAATCTAACGATTCTAATTTATAATCATTATTATCTTAATTAATTATAGAAAGTATTGATAGTATACCTTTAGGATAAGTCTTTTGATACTTTACCTTTTTACCTACTATCAACAAAAAACTTAGTAAGAATATACTTTAGATAAATAGGATTTAATGATAATAGTTAGATATATATCTTTAGAATAACTATCTAATCCTTTTGAATCAATTAAGATAATATCTATAATATATTATAACCTTAATACTTAGAATAATCATAATGTTAGAAGATAATATAAAAGAAAAGAAAGATAATTCTTACCTTACTAGCCAACAAATAATTAATAAAAGTATTATAAAAGCTTTAATATAACTTAATATCCTTCTAACTAGCTTAGACTTAGCGTAAAAACTAGTATATTAAGATAAAAACATTCAAAATATACTTTTGTAAGCTAGAAAACAATAATATACTTAGGAAAAAGAGTAGTAATAAAGAAAGCAAACAATATCTTCTATTATTAATATTAATATTAACAACTTTAATAACTCTATAATTATATCTTTCTTTTTATAATTATCTTCTTAAAGTCTATAGTTTAACTAACAACCTAAAAACAATTAGCTAACAATATAGATAATATAATAGCTAAAACAATAATATAAATAATAATAAGAATAATCTAAGGTATTTGATATTAGTATATAGAAAGTAATATCAAATCTACCTATTTTTAGTCAGCTAATAACTTTAGTCAATAATCTTTATCAAATTGCTAATAATTTTGCTAAAGCTTATAGCTTTAATATTGTTAAGTTAAATAGTAAAATTTAACCTAGAAAACAAAGTTATTATATATTTTAATATAATTAATATAAAGACAAATAGCCTAAAAGAAAGGCTAGCCTTTAAAAGTATAAATCTTAAAAGATAGAATATTAATAGAAAATTATTGTTAAGTCTTTACCTAAGAATAGATTCGATTAGATACTTTCTTACTATCTAAATATCAAGCATTATATATATAATCATAAGCTAAGTGAGAATATTATAGTATACTTAATCTATCAATAATTTATATCTTTTATAAAAGATATTATTGTTTTTACTTACCGACAAGTTAGAATCTAAATATATAATGTTAGTAGTTTTATCTTAAAACAATTTTTAGAATTAGTCTATATATAAAAGGATATCTATAATATTAGAGCCTAAGCTATAAAAGAGACTTTAAAAGAATATAATATTATTATTATATTAATTAAGATATTTGACAAAAAGAAGATATTTTATATTATAAAGTAGGAGTCTGACAATCTTAACTATCTTATCAGCTTAGTTTAAGTAACTTCTTATTTGTTACGGCCAGAAAGCAGGCCGCCGCCAGGAACCCTGCGGCAGGCATAAGGGACAGAAAAGACATCATATGGAGATAAGGTAAAGGCCACCCGTGAGCCAGAGGTCATAGATCACGGTGAGCCATGGTGAGCCACCACCTATAGATC
>NW_006921169.1:101387-108364 GCF_000392275.1 Phaeoacremonium minimum UCRPA7 | reverse complement strand
AGGACCCTTAGTTATCTATCGATATACTGATAGAAAGGATCGTTATATGTTGAAAGCTTTTGTTCAGTAGGTTGACAATGTACCTTATAAGCAATAACCAAACAGTCAAGATGGTACCTACTACTACCCTATCAACTCCAAGCTCTTCAAACAACTTACCTTAACTAAGCTTAACAGCTAAGACCGTTACTTAATAAGATATAGTCAACAAAATAGCTTGACTATAAGCTATGGTTATATAACTTTAGAAGAGAGTATTGGAAGGAGGATTAGGCTAAGTAAAGATCAAGAAACCTAACCCTTATGATAGAATGAAAGGAATACTTTAGAGATTTCTAACCTAACTTAGAGTATATATATGATACCATAAAGGAGAACTAACCTACAAGTATAATAAAGTACTATTTGCTGCTAATCTACTTATAGAAGATACTCTTAACTGATTTAAACCAACATTCTAAGACTATCTCGAAAATGACGAACCAGAGGATAGAGAAAAGGAAACTAAGAAAATCTTCAAAAACTATAATAAGTTCGAAGAAGCCATCAAAGCAGCCTTTAGAGATCTAGATAAGGAACGAACAGCCAAGCAGAAACTCACAACCCTCAGATAGAAAGGATCAGTATCAGAATATATGTCAAAATTCTGACAGATCTTATCAAAACTAGACTGGCTAGACGACCCTCTTATAATAGCCTTCTATTTAAGGCTGAAAGATGATGTTAAGAACGAGTTAGCTAAGTAAGACTAACCAGATGAATTCTCCAATTATATGAAAATGGCTATATGAATTGACAATCAACTATTTAAGAAACGTTTTAAGAAGAAATCTTATGAAAGTTAGACAATCAAGCCAATATATTAAGCCAACAGTAAGAAACGAATATAATATAATAATAAGCTATAAAGTATAGCTTATAGATATCACTTAGGACCTATAGAAATCGATATATTCTAGAAAGGACAATAAAAGAGAACCTAAGATAAGAAGAATATATAGTACTATAACTATAACAAGAAAGGATATTATACTTAAGAATATAAAGAACCTAAACGACTTATAGAATCCAAACGACAAATAAACATAATATCATACAATACCCTTAGCTGGACACACTATTATGACGACAAGTATAAAGAATATAAGTTAGATAAAGAGAATACTAGATAGTATCCTAAGCTATCAAAGCAATAAAGAACCATCATTATACTATCTTAACGTAACTATAAGAAAGTACGACAAACCTATAGTATAAATATAGCTAAAGATAACGAATCAAAAGCCTAATTATAAGACAAGACCCTCAGTATAGGAAGCAACATATCGACACTTACGAGAGAAATATCATTTAGGGAAATTATACCTTCACCAGAACCTATAGACAAAGAAATACTACCACCAGCCTATAAGTTAGAAACTAATGGCAGATATATACTATATCTAGCACCCTACGAATCAGACAATCAGATTATACTAGTAGGAGTTACGATATATTAGATATACCAAGAATAAGCTAACCAACTAAGGACCTTTATAATGTTTGGAGAAGACTCTTTGTTAGACTATCAGAATCTAGATCACTATATTCTATCATAGATAATATATATCTATAACCAATATATACTATATATAGCAAAAAAGATAAAAAATAACTTCTTTTTAAGAAGATATACCAACGAACCAATTATATAAGCACTAAAAAAAGTAGAGATAAAGCATTGGTATATTTTAGAATAAACCATCGAAGCTAAATTAGCTACCTTCGAACCTAGCGAAGGCTACCTAACAAAGTATAAGACAGAATATTGGAAAAACTACCAAAAACCCGAATATAAATAGTATATAATCCTTAAAGCCAAAGAATAGTATAACCAGTGGCATCTACAACCAACGCAAACTAAGGATATTATACTATACCTACACATAGAAAGCCGACAGAATTCGCTACAACTTATCCCAAACATATAACGATTGAACATTTATGACTTAAAAGAAGAAGAATCATCATATACCAAACAGATAAAAGACCAAGCATCTTATGGCTCGATTAAGGAGCAAATATACCAACATATAAAGATAATAAGACTCGAAGAAATCAATCAAGAATCAGGAAGTTCACAACAAATCACACCTAAACAATATATTCAAAGAACTAGCCAGAAAGTAGCCAATAGAATATCTAAAGAATTATAAAAATTCATAAGCTATACTAAAATCTGCCGACATATTAGACGAAAAATCTAGAAAGACCTTAGTTTGATTCAAAGTCAGAAACAAAGTCAAAAGAAGTAGGATAAATATCTAGATAAGCAAATTATCGATATTATAGAGATAATATAAGATGGAAGTAATAAAGAAGAATTATCCCTACCATCAATATAGATATTCAAACAACTAAAAAATCAAATCTCAAATATAATCAGCAAAGAAATTAGAATAATGAATATCCTTGAAACCTACGAATGCTATCAAAATCAATGGTAAAGAAGTTCACCAATCCTCTAGATCATCAAAAAGCATAGAAAAGATTTAGGAAAAGGATCATCTTGATTATAAAGGAACTATGAAAGGAAAATAGCAAAATCAGGTTTCTACAAAGTCTAAAAGTATAAGGAGACTATCTATATGTTAGAATAAATCTTAAAGGATATGATACTATCATAATCATAGATTATAAAATATAAGGAAATTATATATCATCAATACTTATTAACGAACACTATCTAAAATAGAGATATAAGAAAGATCCTTATAATCTTATAGTAGCTAACGAAGAAAAAGTCATTTATAATGGAAGAATAGTCAATAAAGAAACAGATAAACTATAAATGAAAATATAAGGGAAATAGGAAAAGATCTGATTTAATATAATAGACCCTACTAGATACCTAATATTGTTAGGATTACCATAGCTTAAAAAGAATAATCCTCAGATCAATTAGATTAATGGCCATCTATATTGAGAGAATGATATACCCTTATAGGATTCATCGACATCTAAGGAAAAACGACAACTATAAGTTGTTAGACAAGAATTCTGATAGGACTTAGCTAATAAGAAGGATACTATAATCTTAGTACCCTCAAGCAAGCCTAAAAAAGCTATCAATATATCGAATACTGACATTAAGTTATAAAAGCAAGTGATGATGCTTATAACCAACAAAGAGAAAGGACGATTATAAAACATTCTATAAGAATATTAAGTATATACTAAGTTATTCGTAGAAGAATTAGAAATAGGTCTACCATAACATAGCAAATAAGACCATAAAATACTGCTTAAAGAAGGAATATAACCAAAGTTCTACAAAATATATAGACTTAACAAAGTCAAGCTAAAAGTACTTTAAAAATACTTAGACGAAAACCTTAGGAAAGGTTATATTAGATTGTCTATGTCGCCAGCTAGATATTTGATCCTGTTTATACTAAAAAAAGGAGGCAAGCTATGCTTATATATAGACTATAGACAACTCAACGATATTATAATAAAGAACCACTATCTACTACCTTTAATATCAAAACTATAGGATAGGTTATATAATGCTATCATATTCATAGTATTAAACCTTCTAGAAGCATATAATCTAATCAAAGTTAAGGAAGGAGACGAATGGAAAATAACGTTCTATATATGATATAGACACTATAAATATTTAGTTATATCTTTTAGATTGACTAATATATCAGCCAGTTTCTAAGCTATGATAAATTATGTTTTATAAGAATTTTTAGATATCTTTATTATTATCTACTTAGACGATATCTTAATATACTTAAGAATGCTTAAGCAGCATCAAATATATATATACTAGATACTATTGAAGCTATAAGAGGCCAACCTATTGGTAAACCCTGAAAAAAGCATATTTTATATTATAAAGGTCGATTTCTTTGATTATATAATAGAATCAAGACAAATCAGTATATAAGAAAGCAAAATCTAAGCCATCCGAGAATGGCCTAAACCAACCATAGTCAAGGAAGTCAGAGGATTTCTAGGATTCCTCAACTTTTATCAAAAGTTTATCAAAGACTATGGCAAAATCGCCATACCACTTATAGACCTTATCAAGAAGGATAAAGCCTTCATATGGGACGATAGGATATAAATCACGTTTGATATCTTAAAACGATAAATGTTATCTAAACCAATCTTATAGAATCCCAACCTTATAAGATAATATAAAGTAAAGATAGACACCTTAGACTTTATACTCAAAGGATAGTTAAGATAAAGAGATAATGAATATCGACTATATCTTATAGCATTCTTCTTGAAAAAACTATATAGTCTAAAGCTAAATTACCAGATTTATAACAAAGAGTTAATAGCTATAGTTAAAGCATTCAGAGAATAAAGACAGTATTTATCCAAAACTTTTCATAAAGTATTCATCTATACTGACTATAAGAACCTTATCTACTTTATAACTATAAAAGAACTTAATAAAAGATAAACAAAATAGATAGAAGAACTATCAGAATTTAACTTTCAGATTATCTACTAAAAAGGATCAGAAAACGATAGAGCAAACACTCTAAGCCGACAAATAGACTATTATCAGAAGATACTAAAAGAGACATAAGCTATCTTAATGATAAATCTAGATAGAACTCTAATATAGGTAGAAAGATAAATCAATATACTCTTAAAGATAGAATCAGACAATACTTAAAGAAAGAAACTTAAAGAAGTATATAGACTGCTAAAATATAAGTATAATATATAAGTTCCCTTAGGATTAGTATAAACCAACAAAATAGAATAAGAATAATATAAGTATAAAGGAAAGATATATATACTATTAAAACTATAGGAAGAACTTATTAAAGTATACTATAAACCAATAGAATTTAGACATATAAAAGTAACAAAAACTTTTGAATAAATATAGAGAAAATATAACTTTCCTTATATAAAAAACAAAATCAAAGAAGTATTAGATAAATATAATATCTATAAACAAAACAAGAATAGTAGACATAAACCATATAGAGAATTATAACCTCTACCAGTCATATAACGACTATAAGAATCAATCTTATAGGACTTTATAGTAAAGCTCCCACTATCGAAAGAACTATTGACAAAAGTCAAATATGATAATATCTTTATAATTGTCGACAGACTTACAAAATATATATACTTTATTCTATATAAGAAAGGAAGCAATATCAAAGAACTAGCATATATATTCTTATAGATAGTTATAGCCAATCATAGACTATCAAAAGAAATAATTTCGAATCAAGACAAACTATTTACATTAAAATTCTAACAATTATTTATGATATAATTAGGAACTAACCATAAACTATCTATAGCTTGGTACTTTAAGATTGATAGACAAAGAGAAAGACTAAATCAAATTATTAAATAATATCTTCGATACTATATCAATTATAAATAAAACAATTAGATTATACTACTACCAGTAGCCTAATTTAGTTATAATATATCAATCAGCAAATCAATAAGAATATTACCATTCTATATAAACTATAGATTCAATCTAGAACTTAGCTATCTAATCAAGACAAGACTAGAATCAGAAAAAGCAACACTTATAGTAGAATAACTTCAATAGCTCTACCAAGAAATGAGGAACCAACTAGCATTCATTAGAGAACAAATATTAAAGTACTATAACCTTCAAAGGATGAAGGAACCATCCTTTAAGAAGGGAGATAAAGTCTATCTTATATAATAAAATATAAAAACAAAACGACCAAATAATAAATTAGATTATAAAAAACTTAAACCATTCAAAATCAAACGGAAAATATCGAAATCTAACTATAAACTCTTATTATCTAAAACTATAAGAATATATCCTATTTTTTATATTTTACTTTTAGAATCAGTATATAAATCTATGAAACTTTAAATAGACGTTAAAGTAGAATCAGACTAGGAATATAAAGTAGAAAGAATATTAGACTTATAAAAGAAAGGATGACAAATATAGTATTTAGTCAAATGGTAAGGCTATAATGATTCGGAAAATATATAGGAACCTCTTAAGTATCTATAGAATTGCTTTAATTTGGTTGCTTAATTCTATCAGAATCTTCTACTAACAAACCTATAAAAGCAAACTTACTATCTAAGCCTAAAGAAGATCAGTCTATATCGTTTAGGACACTTAGTAAACAAAGGTCGTCTATCATAAACTACTCTTAAGTAAAGATAGGAAGAGTTATTCTATTCTTTTCATCTAACTTTTATATCCTCCTTTGGAAAGCCTTAGAATACTTCTTAAATATCACTTTCTTTATATAATGTAGGTAGGCTAGACAGCTGACAGCTATAGACAATTATGTTTAAAGAGTAAAGAGTGTCTCTTTAGCATCTACTTCCTTTTATTTAATTTTCTTTTATTAAGAGGCTAATCATATAAGGGTAGAGGCTACGAAGATACTGTCATAAGAACGACCTAAACGGATATACTCGGAATAACAAGAGGAGTTGCTTGCCATATGGTAAGCAAGATTCTGCTTAAAACAATGAGTATAGGGTATTTCGGTCAGATTCCTAGAAAGTTCGACGTCGACAGTAAGGGCAAGCTAGGCTAAAGATTTCTTTGATTTTGGTTTTGATTTCTCTATACGACCTAACATAATGTTAGCATCCTAGGAGAAGTAAGGAATATGGTTTTAGGATCTACCAAGTAGGCGACACCTAGATATTTAACTAAGTCTCTAGGATATCGACCTTGAAGGAGAGACATCATATTATAGCCAGAAAGTAGGCTGTCGTCAGGAACCCTACGGCAGGTATAAGGGACAGAAAAGACATCATATAAAGATAAGGTAAAGGCCACCCATAAGCCAGAGGTCATAGATCATGGTAAGCCATAGTAAGCCACCACCTATAGATTATGAAGGACTCTAATGATCTAGCAAAGCATAATTCTATATAAGACTATACTCATAACCATAAGCCTAAAGATGAAGAGACTAGCTCTT
>NW_006921169.1:57495-101190 GCF_000392275.1 Phaeoacremonium minimum UCRPA7 | reverse complement strand
CTATCTATCTAGCCTATTATATAGAACTTCTTTGTAAAAAGCTTGTCAGCTTCCTCTTTATATTATAACTTAATGAAGGTATACTTAAACTAATCTAACTTAGGTTTATATTCTATCATACTTTTTCGGCTGGATGCGACAAGATACTATATCGTCTGTAATCTATTCTCTCAGCCTATAAGAGTAGAACAATCGATAATGCCTTTCTAGAGGCCAAGTTCTTTCAATATGGAGGAGTTTAGGCTGTAGCCGCTCTTGACGCAACTCTAAAAGACGACAAAGATATAATTCCTTAGTTAGAAGAGCTAGGGAGTGATGAACTGAAATTTTTTGTAGAATCGATTGGGGTAATCAAGCGATATGAAGATCTTGAATTTATAACCAATATAGTCGAGAGGAAGCAGCCATCGACGGTATCGAAGAAAGTCCAGTTTGCTTGACCCTGTTTTTCCTGTAGTAAGCAGATAGTTGAGCCGGGAGCTAATAAAGCATATGTACGCACCAAGGGGCTATATAATAAGGCGTCTATCAGTCGTGGGAAGACCTCTTACAGCCGATCGAACCCTCAAGCCAGTCTGTCTGAAGCTATGAGAGACATTGTGATGGACTATCAACCATACCGAGAATGCCAACTTGTTTAACTGAGGTATGACGGGATGTTTGGTTCGATTGACGGAGACGAAGACTCCGCTGGCGATGTCAGTTTTAGAATCGACCTCGACAGCATGTGTGACGTCTCGAACACTCTGGATATCGACCAGAACATGGAGAACTTTCGCATCGACCTAGACGAATTCAACGTTTTTTGAAAATCGCGTAGATCAGGAGAGTATGTCCGGGAGCGAGAGCGACGCAGGCTGGCTCCTTAATGGTGATCCGCTTGTCAACTTCTAGCAACTCGCCATTGACGTTATCTGAAGGTCTGTTGTTATGGTGGAGGATGATAAGTTCCCTAGGAAATGTTTCTGACTTTGTTGGTTTGAGGAGAGCGTCACAAGGACCTGTATATTGGAGGAGAAACGTAGCTTTGCCTCTGGTCTCGCCGGACGGTCAATACCTTTATGAGCATAAGAACAGCCGACATTACCTCTATATCTATGACATCAATTATGGGTCTGAGGGGAGTTTCTGGTCAGGATGGCTGTATTGTTCGATTTTAGAGATACTATGATATGGCCGCCAATGGTCAACCTTGAGCATCCATTTCGACAAGGATTCTGCATGCTTGAGGAGCTCCCTACTAGGGGCCTGTGAGCTTATTACACTCTGTTAGGTGCTTAGATATCAGAGATTTTGCCTAGTTATTCTTGAGGTTCTGATTCTTGGACGATGTTCGTCTCTATATTATGGAAATGAGTGGCAGAATCGTTGTCGCCTGAGGCATCAACAGTGCAGACCTAACAGTCCCTCGGCATGGAGTAAGACAAGGGAAGCGAGTAGGCGCGGGACGGGGGGAAGTTTCCGGTGGAATTACACTTACTGCCTAGTAATGGTTTGCTGCATTTTCACAGCATTGCCCGCCTGAAGAGAGGCTGCATTTTCATTTCATCGTTTCACTGGCAGAGGTGGATTTTGAACTTTTGGCCCGGGGGGGTGCACAAATCTGGCATAGTGCGCTACAATTTGTCAACATCATAGACGACTGGCGAGTTGCAGAGCATGTCTCTAAATTGATTACATAGTAAGAAACAAACTGGATAAGGCTCTCGTCTATATTGACAGACTAGCAGCCTCTACGTCAACGCTGCGGCCCATGATCTACGGAGGCCGATGAACTTTGTGAACAAATAAGTTGGAGGAGAAATCAGCGCGAAATTGGGAACGACTGGTTGGTTGATATTGGGGAAGTGGGTCCTTTCGGATTATCATTCGGGGCGCCTCGCCTCTCGGCTAGAACTTCTCGGCTAGATTGAATGCGGGTTAGCGGTGAGTCACACGATGGAACCGCGCCCACATCCCACATTCATCACACCGCTAGTGGCCAATCAATTTTAGCCGCTCCCACTTTTCGACGCCCTACCTCCAAACCGGCCAGGCTCGAAGAAAGGCCACCTCAAAAGAACGCCGGCCAGTCCGAGCATTGATGAAACATCCATCCCTCTTTCACCAGCGCGCTTCGCCATGAGAGGACGAGTTTCCAAGTCGAGAGCCCGCCGCTCTCGTCTCAGACCGTCTGAGGCGCAGGAGAACCGGCAGGACGAGGACGTTCCAGCAAGCAAGATTAGGATTCCAGGTGAGCACGCCGAGAGCTCCTGCTTCTCGAGTTGGGATAGAACATCACGCTAATCTATAGTGCAGAGCTTTCACAGAGCCATAGAGATCGTTCTTCGGTGGGTGGTGTTTTCGTGCAAGACACGACGCCTTCGAAGAGCATCAAACGGCCACTGTGTCCGGCATCTACGAACGATTGCTCGCCTGCGAAGAGAGCGCGGCTGACGCAGACAGAAATACAAAGGCGTACGTATCCCATCGTGTCTGCAATATGGATCATGGATCATGGATCATGGATCATGGATCATGGATCATGGATCAAGAAGTTGAAGCATTAGACAGGACCCTCAAGGCGTAGTGCTAGGCTTCAAGGACTACAGGCCCCCGGCAGTCTGGGATCTATTCGCCCTTCGGGAGCGCTATCAGGACGGCAGATCGAAGCACACGACGGAACGTCAACATCGGAGCGACCCGGATTGACGAGGAGAAACACACAACTTGGAGCCAAGGTCAGACAAGCGAAGGCTACCGAGGTCAAGCACTAATGGCTTGTGTAGACTGAGCAGCAGCCCGACCCTTCCAAGCGAACATCAACCACACCTCCCGAAGTCAGGATCGGGGGACGGGAACGTACTTCTCCAACCACGCCGTTGCAGAAACGGCAGAGAGACGGCGACGGCGACGGCGACAGCGAACACCAGCTCAAGCGGGCACACTTGACACATAAGAATTTGACAAAGTTCAACGAAATGGCAAGGAAGGAGGGAACTAGCAAGGCTTCGCTGTCTGCCCCACCTGAATCCACAGCCGAGTCGACATCAACGAAAACCACGTCAACAACGACGTCTGGCTTTGCTATTCAAGCCTACGAGAATAGCATCCTCCTCCCCTCTCAATCTAAGCCTCCCACGAACCATGAGGAAATCCGAAAACGATATGCTGAATCTCGCGGAACAGCTTCACCTACAGAATCAGCGTTCGAGGACTATGTCGACACAATTCAAAAAGTCGGTAACGAAGCGACTATGGTCTTCGAGGTAGGCGGGAAGCTACTGAAGGAGTATCCCAGGGAGGGCTACGCAAGAGTCTTCAACCGGGCATTTACGGGCTTTCCAAAGGACGTTGGCTTTAATAATGGCCTGTCTGCTCCACAGCCCGACTTTGTCGAAGGTCTGCGGATGGAAGAGTACCGGCCGTTCCCAGTCCATAAACATGTCGACGGGGCCGTTCTTTACAAGGATGACCCCTTTTCCGTGACCCTGCCACATTTCGCTGGAGAGTGGAAAGCCCCTGGAAAGGATATGAAAGAAGCGACGCTATAGAGCGCCTATGATGGGGCGGCCCTTGTCTATGCCCGGAACCAGGCCCTTGCCTATCTCGGGAAATCTGACCCTCCTGGCCATGCCGAAGTCACAACTTTTACCACAGACGGCACCAACCTCAACCTCTATGCACACTATGCTACTCCAACGGAGGATAAGACACTTGAATACCACCAGTGTCCCATTACGTCGGTAAACCTTTTAAAGTCTCGCCAAGAGCACAACGAAGGCCGTAAAGGGCTACGGAATGAACAGGACTACGCGAAGAAACAGTCGTGCGCCCTGAGGGATCAGCTAAAGGAGCACTGGAAGCAGCATCGCGAAACTCACCCCCCAAATGTCGAAGGACCCCCCCGGCCCGTTGCCGACGACGCTTTCGAGGAGACGAGCGGAGACGGGGCTGGCTATGTAGCAGTCGAGCAACCCTGCCAGCCCACGCCAGCAGCGTCGAGCTCTGTTTCTTCTAGCAGTGGCCAGAAACGAAAAGCCTCGTCATCGCGAAGACCTTCTCATGATTCATCCAGACCAAGGACCAAAACCAAAACACAGGAGTATTGGAAATGGGACGCAAAGAGTGGGAATTACTATCATAGACATTCCGGTGGTAAGGTCACTTGGCTCGAGGACTCTGACGATGGAAATTGAAAGGCGTGGTGGGGTTCGTACTGCTTCACACTGCATGTTCTCGAAGTTGACCTCTTTCGAGTATGGTTAAAATCGACCAGAAATTGATGACACGGCGTAAGGTAGTATGGGAGATTGTTGCATGAGAGGTTCGAAGGGTTGATGTGGGGTTCATTGCAAAGTATCTAAATTGGGAGGAATTTCATCTTGGGTACGAGTCCTAGATCGGTCAATACCCGTAGCATCCTGGTTTGCGTCTTTTGACCATCCTGCCTAGCCGTAGTTAAGAAACGGCTCCTGCCATTGTATAGGCTGCTTGGGAATGACCGCGGATGCGGTCTCGAGTTTGGCGACATCACCAAAGTGTGTCGGTCATCTACGTACTAGGGGTGTTTCGACGAATTCGCGAAGCTGCTCGGCCATCGGGCCTGTTGGAGAGGAGGCTATCGATCGGGAAGGGTCGATTTAGTGGCGGTGCTGTAAGCCTGGCCCCTGATGTCGCGGTCGGCTCTGAGGAGTGGCTTGATTCGGTCGAAGTCGGAGGCGATCGCCGAGACACCTGAGGAGATCCAGCCGTCTTTGAAGGGAGCCAGGCCGCTGCTGGAAGGCTTTGTAGAGAAGGGAGAGGCAGCAGAGTTCAATGTGTGGCCCTTCTTTAGGAGAAGCTGGTTGCTGACAGGATTCTTACTGTTAATAGCGACGGGAGAGCACGTGCTGACGCGAACATGGCACCTGATCGTGGAGGCGAAGCTCATGGCTAGACCGCCCTAGGCAAAGAAGTACGTCCCCGCCGACATGCCAATGGGCTTTCTTGACATTCAACGAGTCAGGCCTTCTGCGCACCATCTCCTTGAAGGAATGATGCAACATTATGTATATTGGACGTCTATTGAGACAGGATTGCAATAATGCCAGCGAGTGATTTTCATGGCTAAAGGGATCCGTGGATTCAGGTTAGTGATATGATCCCCAAGTCCTATGCTCAGCAATGAGGGGGTATGCTGTGGCTATTACCTTCTTAAAGAAAGATCTGATAGGCGGCTTCGGCTGCTCCTTAGATAAAGTTAAGGTATCTTGCTTAAGTCGTTTTAAGGCTATCAACGAAGACATCTCTTCGCTTACCTTACGCTTCTTATTGCTAATAAATTTACAGTAAGTAAAGAAAGTGGATATAATATTAGCTATAAAAGTCTTATCCTCTTAAGATATTATGATAGATACTTATAAGTGAGAATATGATAAACGTTAGAGTTAGACATAGGTTATAGTCTTTGACATAATAATAGCTAAAGCAGATAGAAAGTAAGACCTTTAGCTAAAAGTAGTCTACTAAATTTACTTATAAGTTGAATCTAAATATACTACCTTTATATATACCTTTAGATTAAAAGCCTTTACTATCTAAGAGAGTATATAAAAAGTATAGTGTTTATTATATTGTAGCGTTTGTTATATAAATTCGTTAATTATAATATTTATATTATTAGCTATAAACTTAAATATAAAAAAATAAAATAATTAGTTAAATATATATAAATAAAAAAAAGTAAAGATTAAAAAGATACTATTATAAATATATTTATAAAAATATAAACTTTTATAATAACTATCTTTTTAATAAGCTTAAAAGTAAGTAAAAAGTTAGATATATTATTAAAGTTAAGATAGTTAATAATAAAATAAAAAAATAGTTTATTAAGTTATTTTTTATTATCTTTAAGATAATAATATTTATATACTTTATTTATTAAAAGCTTAATATTAAATTATTACTAATTATAATATAAATATTATTATATTTATTTTTTTATTAATATAAAGTAAGGCTATTCGACACCCTAATATGGCTAGCCACCATACCCAGCCACTACCACCTCTTAGACAATATATAAGCTATATAGCTTCCTTAGTAAGTATAGAGTTTTACTACTTTATAAGATTCAATCTTACAATCAATCAAGTACCTACTTTCATCTATCTTAACCTACCTAACCTTCTTATAAAGGAAACTTTATTATAATTTTAAATCTTCTTTTTAGACTATTTAGGTTAAGATGATTAGACGACAAAATATTCTAACTATAGCGTCTATTCCTTAGAAGGTTACCGTTGATTCAACTATATTATAATAAAAGATAAAAACAACTAATATCTTTATTATTCTTCTAACACTATCTATAGAAAATCTCTTAAGTAAATAAGTATAAACTCTCTTTATAATAGCTTAAGCTTATATTTAAGAATTAAAAGCTTTATATAAAATATAAGAGCAAAAGTAGTATTTATAATAAAAGGTAACTTAAGCCTTTAGAATATATATTAACCTTATAATATAATATTATTATAATTATATTGATTCTAACGATAATAGTAACTAAGATGATATTTATATAAAGAACCTTATAAGTTTATAAATATCTACCTTCTACTAATAGTAAGATTATTAATTATATAATTTATAGAGAGTTTATAATATAGTTTTAAATAAATATTGAAAAAATAAAGGTAAAATCTTTATTATTTTAGATTATATAGATATTAAAAAGTAAGCAAAATAGAATCAATTTTTTAATAAACAAATAGATAATTTATAATATAAATATAAAGCTAGCTAGCTAAAATTTATAAAATAAACTAAATACTTTATTAAGAAAGTTAAAAACTAAGAAAGTAATATTATAGAAGATTTAAAAGCTATAATCTAACGTTTAAGATAATCTTTAGCTAGTTTCTATAATTATCTAAACTTACTAAAGAAGTAGTTTTTTTATATTATAGAAAAGATTTATACTTTAAGCTTTTTTGTTAAATTATTATCTAAGTTAAAGAATTATATTAAACTTAATTTATCTTAACTTTCTACTAATTATAAGGAAATAATTTCCTTAATAACTAGATATTAAGAATTATTAGTAGAATAAGGTTAAAAACAAAAGTTTTCTAAAAAGTCGAATAAAAAGCTATTTAAATCCTATCAAATTTTAAATAATAAGATATTATATTCTTACTAATATAACGATAAAGCTAATAACCTATATTATCATCTTTTTAGTTAAAGAATACTAAATATAAAGTCTCTAAAGTCTAAAAGCTTTCTAGAAACTAAGGGAAAGGCTTTTACCTACTATCAGTATAGAAGCAAAGATTATATTATAAACTACTATCTATAGTAGGCAAATATGGTCGAGACGACTAAATAGTAAGACTATGATAGTAGAAGCTAAGGAAACTATCAAGTATTAAGAGACTTTCTACCCTTCTAACGTTACTATCAGTCGTAAAAACTATAAATTGATTCTATATACTTATCTAGATCTTAGGTTATAGTTTAGTTAGTATTTATACTAACTTAGATAGTTATATAAAGGTAAATTTAGTAAGTTATAAATTTATAAGGTAAATAAGTTTATAATAGAATATTATATCTATATTTATAATTTAAGCTATAAATAATATAATAATATTAACTTATAAGGTTTAAAAGATTTTTATAAAGACGATAGATAGTAGAAGAATCTAACAGATATTTATATACTCTTATATAACTATTGATAAAGACTTTAAGCTAAAAAAAAGCTTTATTTTACTTTTTATAACTACTTTAGTAGATTATTATATTTATTTAAGTCTTTATTAAAAGTAATGATAGTTTAAAGCTATATTTACTATCTTCTAAATATAGAATTATCAAAAATTCGTTTAGGAAAATCAGAATATAGCCTTCATTTATACTATCATCTAAACACTTAAAAGCTTACTCTTACTTAATAAAGAAAAGGCAAAGCCTAATGAAAGCATCATCTTATTATCTAAGTTTTAAGAATATTAAGTTATTTTTATATTTAGAAATGCTAAGATTTTATCCTACTTTAAGGCTATAGACTATTTTATCGACTTAATTAAAAGAAAAAAATCACCTTATGATTCTATTTATCCTTTATCTTACTAAAAGTTAGAAGAACTATATAAATATTTAAACGAAAACCTTAAAGTTAGATAGATCTAGCCTTCAAAAAGCCTAACTAAAGTATCTATCCTCTTTATATCTAAAAAAGATGATAGCTTATGATTATATATAAACTATTAAGATCTTAATAAGGTATTGATAAAGAATCGTTACTTTTTATCTTTAATATTAGAGATTTTAGACTAAGTGTTAAGATTTTAATATTTTACTAAAATTAACATTAAAGATACTTACTATCATATCTAGATAAAAGAAGACAATAAGTAAAAGACTATCTTCTATACTAAATATAGTTAATTCGAATATTTAGTTATATCTTTTAAGCTTACTAACACTCTAGCTACTTTCTAAAATTATATATATCTAATACTATAAAAGCTACTAAATACCTTTTATATAATATATTTAGATAATATCCTAATCTTTTTTTTAGATTATAAATTATATATTATATATATTAAATAAATTTTTAACTATCTATAAAAAGTATAACTATATATAAACTTAGCTAAATACTTTTTCTATTAAAAGAAAACTAAATTTCTAAAATATATTCTATCTATAGATAGTGTTAAGATAAATTAACAGTAGATAAAAGCTATCACTTTCTAGCTAAAGTTAAAGAGTTATTATAACATTTAGATCTTTCTAAGATTCTATAATTTCTATTGTCAATTTATATTAAGCTATTTGAAGATTATAGTACTACTGATAGTATTACTAAAAGATAGTACTAACGACAAAAAGTTAGATAATTTAATATTAGACAATAAGGAAAAGTAGACATTCTACTATCTATTATAAGCCTTTTAAAAGATATTACTTTTATACTATTATAATCTTTAAGACTTTATAAGAATAGAAATAAATATGTCTAACTATATATTGGCAAGTATATTATCTTAGCTAGACCTTAAGGGATGATATCATCTTATAGTCTTTTGGTTATATAAACTAAAAGGTACTAAATTAAATTATAATATTCTAAATCTAAAGATGATAGCTATTATAAAGTCAATAAAGTACTAACGACACTATATTAAAGGCTCTCCTTATATTATAAAGATTCTATCAAACTATCATAATTTATAAAGCTTTATAAAGTAGCTTAAACTTAATAGAAGGTAGATAAGATAGTATATATATCTAACGCTATTTGATTTTATCATTAAACACTAGATAAGAAAGAGTAACCTTGCTAATATATTGTTAAGATAGCCTAACTATAAGACTGAAAAGAGTCTTTAGATAGAATAGCTTTTAAGCTTATAATAGAAGCTAGCTATAGTAGAAGTAGTGAGAATAGCGTTAGACTAGTTTAAATATAGTAAAATATCTTTATAAAAGGAAAATGTCTAAGTTTATAGTCAGTAGAATCAAAGGTTAGAAACAACCCTTTAATAAAAGCCTAATTAGATAATAGAAATTATTGATTATAAATAAAATCTTTCTTACTTTTAAAGACTATAGATAGTATGTTAGAAGACAATAATTAAAGAAGTATCTAAATTTTTTATAAAGGATATATAATATCTATAAGAAAGTAATTAAAAGGTAAAAAGAATCTAAAAAGCGTTATAAGTATAAGACTCTAAAACCAAAAGATAAGGCTAAATAGTTAGTACTTAAAGCTTATTACTAAAGAATAAACGCTTATATATTCTCTAAAATATAAAGATTATTAAAAAGATATTATCACTTTATTATAAGAATATATTAGCAGGCTATTTTAGCATCAATTAGACTATAGAATTATTATAATAGAATTATTATTAAAAAGAGCTAAATAAGAATATAAAAGACTATATCTTAGGCTATAATATATATAATACTATAAGAATACTATACTATCATCTATATAATAAGCTAGAATCATTACTAATGCTTAAATAGTTAATAAAGAAACTTTTAATAGATTTTATTATAAAACTATCCTTAGTTTATTTTAAGGAATAATTAGTCAACACTATTTTAGTAATTATCAATCAATTCTCTAAATACTTATTTTTCTTTCTAATTTTAATAAAGATTATATTAAACAAACTAGTATAACTATTCTATATTAAAATAAAGCTAAAATATAGACTATCTAATAGTATTGTCTCTAATAAAGGTTTAATATTTATAAGCTAATTTTAGGTAGATTTCTACTTTTTAAGCTAAATCTATAGAAGGTTATCGATAACGTTTTACCTATAAACAGACAGTTAAATAAAGTAGTTAAATTAGACTTTAGAATATTATTTATATTATTTTGTTAACAAAGAATAGTTAAACTAGCTTATACTACTTTATATAGTAGAATTTGCTTATAATAACGCTAGAAATATAACGATAAGTATAATATTTATTTAGGCTTTGCTAAACTATAATATCGATTTTCACCTAGATATTAAAGATGATACTTTTAAAGAAAAAGTCTTTAAAGCTAAGATAAGAGTCTAAAAGCTTATAGAATTATAAGAGTAGCTTAAAGAATATTAGCATAAAGCTATTAAAATATAAGTAAAGTATTATAATAAATAATATTTAGAACTTAAGCTTAAGAGAGGATAGTTAGTAGGATTGTCAACTAAAAATATTAAATTTAAAAATAAGTTAAAGAAGCTACTATCTAACTATATCGGCTTTTTTTATATTATTAATATAGTAAAGTTATAAGCTTATTGTTTAGCTTTATTAAAAAAGTATTTTTGATTATATAATATATTTTTAATTTAAGTATTTAAACTATAAAATTAGCGAAAGAATACTAAAAATAAGGAGATACTTTTTATATCTAATCTAAAAGATAAAGATAAAGAATAGAAAGTAAAGAAAATATTAAGTTAATACTATCTTAATGATAATTTATACTATTTAGTAAAGTAGAAAGGCTAGCCTTTCGAATATAACTAATAGAAATTGATAGAATATCTTAAAAACGCCTCTATTATAATCAAACGTTTCTAATAAAAGTAAAAGGATAAAGATAATCAAAGAAAGAGATAGTAAAACTATCTTATAATATAAACAAATATAAGAAGATAAAATAATATCTATCTTTATATTTTAACTATTATACTTTTAGATAACTTTTTAATTAACTCTTTAGCTATATTATCTAACTCTAATATCTTTAGAATATTATAGATAATAGTAATAAAAGTAGACTTAGAAAAAAACTAAGCTAAATAGCCTTCTTTTTTGATAAGAAGGTAAGATAGGCAAATATCTTTCTAGCTTATAAGTTAGATATAAATTGTTTATAATAGTTAGCTAAAGAAGTAAAAAGATAGTAATAGACTTATATTATATAGATAATAGCTTATATAAACTATAAAATACTTATGATAAGAATTTATAAACTTATTATATTTTCTATACTCTTAAATAAGGTTAGTTAAGTTTTTAGAGAAAGTCAAAAGGTTTTATCTTAGCTTTTGCTTTTTTAGCTTTAACGATATTATAAGCTTTTTAATATATTTTCTTTATTATATTAAAGTCTTTTATCAACTTCTTTTATATTATAATGATTATAGTATATAATCTTACTAAGAAAATAAAGACTTTATTTTAATCTTCTTTATTTATAAACCAATCTTTTTACTTAAGAAGTTTGACAAAATCTATTAAATCTTTAGAATAGTCTATAATAGCTTAAGTTATTATCTATATTAGCCAAACATTTACTAAAGTCTTAATATTCTAATACTAAGGAAATATATAATCTTATTTAATTATAAATATTATTATAGTAAGTATATTATATATAATATATACTATAAGAATTATTATAAGTATAATCGATCTTACTATATTTTATTATAATAGAAGATTATATATAAATAGCTATATATAAACAGTATATATACTTAGTAAAGTAAAAGATAATATTATTAATTTAATAACTAGATAATATAATAGTAAAGTTAACTTAAAAGTATCTTAAAAGTCTTAAAAACCTTTTATATAATAATTGAAAGAAATATAAAGTTTTATATTTATCTTTTTAGATAAATAATTAAAAAAACTTAAGGAAAAGCTTAATTAAGCTAAAAATAGTCTTAAAAGAAAGCTTTTAAGACTAAAGATTATAAAATATAGTTATAAAGAAGATAAAAGTATAAAGAAAATAACGTTTTATTATTTAGCTTTTTAACTACTAGCAAAGGCTAGATAAAGATATAGCTAATTCTAAAGAAGCTATCTTAGACAAAACGCTAAAACGTTAACAAAAGAAAATCAAAACAAAAACCCTATCTTTGCTAGCAAAAAGCTAGCAATATATAACTAAAAGAAGCTTAAGAGTCTAAGATAATATCTTTTAATAGTAAGTCTATCAACTTATTATTGCTATAGCTAGCGTCAAGAACGCTAGCTTAGCAAAGGTTTATAATCTTATGGTAGATAGTGGCTATAAAGACCTTCTTAGATAAGGCTTAAGAGAGATAATCTTTATCTTTAGTAAGAAGGTAGAGAAAGTATATATACTTTTAGTCGATATACTTCTTTAAGCTTAACTTATGTTTTATTAGCTAGTATCTAGCAGATAAATAATAGTAAACTTACTTTATAAAAGAGAGTATCTAATATCTTTATATGATAGATATAGTAGATAGTAATAAAAGCCTTATATTTGATAAAGGCTTAAAAGTATTAGTAACGAATCTATAGATAGTCACTAATATATACCTTCTTCTTTACTTTCTTAGCTTTTATTAGATTATAGGCTTTATGGTAGATAGTTTCTACTATAGAGAAGCTTTCTATAAGCTCTTTAGAGATGGTGGTAACAATCTAGTAAAAAGTAGCTAAGAAAATATCTAAAGATCTTTCCTTCTTTTTGGCAAATTAGTTATTTTAACGTAGCAACTTATTTAAGTTAGCCTAATTATCTAAACAATTAGTAACTGTCTATATATTAGAAGTTAGCTTTTAAATTATTTATGTTTTATATATCTTTCGTATATATGAACCTACCGTTACTTATAGTCTTATAAGTGTCATTATAAGAATGGTACTGCTGACAGTAAGTATTATAAGGATTGTTAAAACGATAATTGACCTTCTTATACTTGTTAGCGTCAGAAGCTTAGGCTATGATGGTAGTATGTAGGGGGAAGAGACAAGAAAGACTTAATGGTAAAAGTATAGTTAAAGCTAGAAAAAGAAAAGAAAATAGGAAGAGGTATAAAAGATAGAGAGTTGTTTATATTATAGCTATCTTATAGCCTATAGACTGTTTTAGGCTATAGGCCCGATCTGACGGCTAGCGATACTATATTCATCTGACGCCATTACCTTAGCGACTATCCGACGATATAGCAAAAGACTACTGTCTCGAAAGGAGAGATAATTGTAAAGTAAGGCTATTCGGCACCCTGATGTGGCTGGCCATTATACCTAGCCACCACTACCTCTCAGACGATATATAAGCTATATAGCCTCCTTAGCAAGTATAGAGTTTTACTACTCTATAAGATTCAGTCTTATAATCAATCAAGTACCTACTTCCACCCATCTTAACCTACCTAGCCTCCTTACAAAGGAAACCCTATTATAATTAACTTTAAATCAAACTTATATTTAATAACTATATTATCTAATATTAAGAAAAATACTTAAAGATTATCATCAAAAGTAGACGATAGCTTATTAAAGTCTTATATAAACTAATCCTTTCGTAAGCAGTTAATAATATATTTTAACTTAAATAGTCTTTTATAAAAATAAAAAAATAATTATAATAAAGAAAGAGTGTTAAAGTCTTTATAAAAATATTCTTATAAATATAAAAAAGTATTTAAGTTAAAGAGTAAATATATATATAGTCTACTTTTCTTTTAATATGATAGATCTACTACTATCAAAGCTACTATCATATTATCGATAGCTTTAAGCTTTATAATATTATTATCGTTAAATTTATTATATTATTTAACTTATTGATTAATAAGTATACTTAATCTAAGCGTTTATAAAGGGTTTTAACCTTTATAATACTAATGATAATACTCTCTCTAAATTATATCTTACTACTGTCAAGCAATTATAATGGTAAAAGTATCATCATTTATTATATAATAAAGTCGAGTGTCGCGGTCTTGCCCGCCGGATCCGGTGGCACCTGACGCTGCTTTAGGCGGCTTCGACCGCGAGCCTCCCTCTCTCTCTCCCATACACCTACTCCTTCTCCCATATGCCAGCCGGGAATAGACAGAGGGGGGATGGGAGGGGGTGAGTGTAATGAGAAAGCACGAGGCATGGCCAGGTCCATTACCATCTCTAGTCACTCCTCAAATGGCTCGCCTTCAGAGCAAGCCGCTCACAGGAGCCAAGCGGCCCCGGAGAAAAGGGGGGGGCCCAGTGATGGGATGCCCTTCGGCAGCTCCCAAGGCATGTCAATCACCAGAGGCTCTCGAACGAATCTGTACCTGCTATCTGCTGTACAATGGACTTCGTCCTCTACTCCATTACCTACATGCCATCCTCTCGCTCCCCTCCTCCTCGTCCCCCTTCTCGTCCCCTTCTCGTTCTCTCTCTCCCTCTCCTCCTCTCTTTCTTCTCTCTGCCCTGCTCCTATCAAACCTGATTCAGAGCCCAACACCACACCACAGCCATGGCACCAGACACGACCAGTCGAGATCTTCACCCAGATGTCCTTGGTGCCCTCCAGAGAGCGGCAAAGCGCCGCCACCGTATGGCTACTGTCCATAAAGAACAGCAGCCGAAGAAGCTCTACGCACGCTGTTACCAGCGAATGCGAAAGAAGCTGAACAAGACCAAGTTTATCTGCCTGCTGGATGCCGACACGACCAAGTGTAACATATACTACATCAAGAAGAGGTTTATTGGGTAAGGGGCTGGTGGTGGAGGGAGAGGTTCCTTGAGGAACATTTGTTCAAGTCACGCTGACAACCCAGGTTCTACTATGAAAACAAACATAGGCCTTAGAAGAATGCCATCAAGGAGAAGAACTACGACAAGGGGCTGATCATGACCTTCCTACACTGGATATGCAAGACATATGTACAGCCAAGGCTCATGAGGGGTAGGAGGTCGAAGCAGAAGAGCATCAACCAGTATTGGCGAGACTTCAAGCCATTGTACCGGCGATCCAACAAGGGCAGAGTCATCAACGGGAATGACTGCAAGGAAGTCGTCAAGGTAAGGCTATGTGCCTCGCGAGAGTGTGATAGCCTGCCGCGAAAGACGCTGACTATGTCGAAGTACATCAGGAGAGACTTGACGGAAGAGTTTCACCTAAATATACTTCCCAAACCGAAGCCGGTGCTAGGCGTGGATGACCTCCTCATATGGCTCACCCACCATTAGTCCTACGACAGGTCGGTGTTTCCTACCGAGGCCGATCGGCTCGACCTGCCGACAATCATGCTCTTTCAGGCGTATACGGCCTGCCGGCCTGCCGAGCTTGTTGACGGAACCAAGAGCAGGGGCGGTGGGGATCCCTTGAAGGACGAGCCAGACGACGGGATTGGCCATAGACCCAGCACCGGTGGTCCTCAAGACGTCAGTCGTGCCGGTTCGGACGATGATTTCGTACACGACGCTATGCACGACGTCATGCAAGTGGATAGCTGTAGCAACGAGGACGCCGAGGACGAGGATGAGAACAACGAAGACGAAGACAGGGCATCAACCTTTGACGATGACGGATATGATAGTGACATGACGTACGATACTGAACTCGATGACGAGGAAGTTGCCGATGACGGCAGCCATGGTGAAGCCGCCGGGTACTCTCGAACCTCTCATGGCCCCGGGTCGGACGAGCTCGGCGACCCAACCCGGGAACACAAGGCACTCTGCTATAAAAATATCACCCTCTGGATGGTCAAGGACCCTAATCAGGGCGGCAGAGATGTCCTCGCAATGGAGGTCTACTTTCGATACCACAAAGGGTCAGACAACAAGCCAAAACCGTACTGATCCACCTGGTAACTCAATCTGGCTTGGTTCATGCGTTGACTCCTCTCTAGGACCGTCTTCTTGTTTCGCAAGCATCCTCTTACGATCCTATGTCCCATCAGCCACATCCTGGCCCGCGCGATCCTCGACGACGCTGTCGAAGTTGGCGGCTATACCACCGCCGAACCCTTCTTCTCGACGCGGCTCGGGAAGCGTACGACGAAGGTGAACTAGAAGCCCAACGTGATAAAGCAGCCCCTCTTCCGCAAGTTGGTGCGGACCGCGGCGGGAGGATGGGAGAAGTCGAAATCAGACCTGATAAGGTATTTTACATATACATTATACCTTGATCGTATTGGATAAGGCCTCGGGTCCAAGGAGAAGTAGACGTCGTATTGCATATGTCGCGGCAACGCGAACGCGATCCTCAGGCGGGCGCCGGATATGGTCGTCGATCAGGTCATACGGCATGACCCTATGACCGGATGCCTAGCCAGTTCCTACCTCAACCACCGTGTCGGATTCAACGTGCAGGATGCGTTCCTCGAGAGAGACCCGTCGGCTGATGGCCTCACGTGGGCCTTCATCCATATGAGCATCAGGTACAACCCAGAAGTCCCCAGGGAAATTCCCCGGGCCGAGCTCGACAAGATTGATCTCGACCCAGACATCGTTACTCTTTCAAGGCGAGTTAAGCAGATGTTTCACAGCATCCGACGGGAATATAGGTTCATCAAACGGGCCCCACAGACCATTCGCGACGAGTATCGCCAGCTCCAGAGAGATCTAAGGAACGCCGAGAAGAATTTTCGGGACGACATGACGAGAGTGTATCAAGATGCCTTGCGACGTCGCATCCACAATGAAGAGCTAGAGCGGCAGCTGAGCGGGATAACGGCAGCCGACGAGACAGTGTCCGCTGTCCAACACCAGCTAGAAGAGCGGAACCAGCTGCAGGCAATCCTATGCGACTTCAACATAGACCTTGACTGGAAGCGTCTGACGGACCGCAAGATACGTGCCATCAACCTCATGGTCGCACTCGCATCCCGGCGGGAGATGCGTGGGCCACGCCCATCGCCGCCATGCGGATCGAGCTCTGCCGGCAGGCTGTCAGACCTACCGCCAGCAATGAAATACGAGGAGATCCCGCTGGTACTCTCGAGGACGCAGTGCATTTCCTGTGTGGGAGATGAGACGCTGTCGTATAAGGATCGCACACGTACTTTCAGCCGTGTCTCCCACATGATGGACCACGTCGAGAACGTGCACCTGCGACGTGGTCCGGTCGGAGGAAGGTTTGTCTGCCACCATCCTGATTGCAAACTTCTGGGGGATTTCTTGGAGAACCTGGACCATTTCAAACACCACGTACAAACAGTCCACGGCGTCAAGCTGCGACAGTGACGATGATCATGCGGACCATGCCGACGTACAGTATTGATCTAGATTTTCTCCCACCTCTCTATGACGAGGCCTTGCCGACGGGTATGAGCGTCGGCGGTCATGACTGCAGTTTCGGGATGCTGGAGGGGCTCGATGGTGGCTCGTCGTCCTAAATCGCTCCGAGGATGGAACCGCGATGAAGTTCCGTGGACCTCCTGCGTCTTGGCTTCCGGTCATGTTGCCCTCTTCGTGCCATTTCCAGCCCTTTTTCTTATCTTAATCATCACAAGTCGGAAGGTTGATCGGTCCAACAGAATTACTGATCACATGCTACGGCACATGACTTTTGAGTTCAGGCAACCGCGCGGAATGGTGTCCTTCTTTGCCTCGCAACTCGTCCGTGGCGACAGCTACAACATCCACACGTCGTGATGTGAAACCTTTTGCCTACCTTAGGACTTTCGTACGCCAGGTCCCGATCTTTTACGCGATTTGAGTGAAATGCGGTTCTTTAAGCGCCAAAGTGCTACCTCACCGGATTCGCCATCACCTGCGACCAGTCCCTCGTTAGCCACGAATACCTTCCCTGTCGGCATCAAACCGCTCTATAGCCCCGACAAAGCTATTGTAGAGTATGCCCTACGGCCATCTATCGCTTGACTAGTCGAAAGACTACTACTGACTTTCTCCCGTTTAGTCTTGTCTTCATCCATAGTCTAAGCGGCGATCAAGAGAGGTCATAGACCGCTACTGGCGCAATCGAACCGTGGCCTACAACCCTGCTGCCGCTTGAGTTCCCGACAGCCCGCGTTCTCACGTTCGGATACGATGCTTCGATCACAGATCTCCAAGGCGTAGTATCGACAAGCCAGATAGGTGACCACGCACATTGCGACCCCTTCACTCACCACTCACCAGCTACTCTAGATAGTGGCCTACGCCGACCATTCTTTGACCGCGAGCACAGACCACGTGGTATCCCCACAGAGTGGGGTCCCTGTCGGTGCCAGTCAAGCAGAGCCAATCAATTTTAAGCGCGCGTTTCCTGCCAAACGTTATATTTCCACGCTCAACCCCGCACGAAGCAGGCCTGACCACAATCCATCTCCTTCACACTACGAAGGCGCTTCCGTCATGGGTTATAGAGTGTCCAAGGCTCGGCTTAGGCGCCCTCGTATGAATACATCCCAGCTGCTGCAAGAACAACTGCTCAACGCTGTCGCAGGAGAGGGTATAGGTATGTGTTTGACTTGGCATCATTCTGTCGAGATGTGTGATGTGTTGACTCCGTATGATACAGAGCATCCGCCGAACGAGGGTGTTCCATCTCCAACGACAGCGAGCCTCCAAGACGTGCCGACCCAATCGAGAAAAAGGCGGCTGGACGAGACCGACGACTCGGCTGCGAAGAGACCACGAATATCGACTGAAGCCGAGGAAGGAGAAGAGGGAGAAGAATCTCAACCCGCAGACAAGGTACGGCGACATGCCTGCCCATCCACGGATCAACTGCTAATAACGAAGCAGACGACAATTATTCAGCATCCGAAGCCGAAACCTCCACGCGCCGCCTTCCTCGAGAGACTTGTCGAGCCCCTCGAGCCGGGCCCTCCCCCGCCTTCGCACAGCTTTATCTCCCAGTGGCTCGAGTCACTTGGTTCTGATCGAGATACACGCTGCCGGTCGGACAGTTATCTGAGCCAGTCAGTAAGCGAACCTGTCTCGAGACGACTTGCGAAATCGGCACCTCAGATGGGTTATACACAGGATGCCGATGGGTTCGCGGTGCCGCCGACGCCGGCATCGACTCAGTCTCGGTCACACGCAGACAGTGATGGCGTATCGGTCGCTCCGTCTGATGTCACCGGGTTTACTCTAAGCTCTTCACAAGCGTCCGGACGAGGCCTTATCAAGGATCCACTCTACCAGGATATGAACCTTACTATAAACAACATTTATATACACCATCTGTATGACCTTATTCTAGAATATCTTACCAATCTTATTGATCACATCCGCCAGGATCATAATTCCCTAAGGCTATCATCAGACAAAGTCAAATAAGATAGAGATCTATATAACCTCTCTATAGATATAGCAAAAGAATCAGAAGTTGAGAAATATTTTCATATTTATATCTTCTCTAACTTTAAATTATTAAATAGCCTTAAACGTTTCGATAAATAGCCTATGGCTAGATATACTATCTTCAATACTAGATCTAAGCTTAAAGTCAGTAACCTAATATCTAATATACTCTATAAATATAACTATCACAACGTCTTTCCTTAGCAACAAACCCAGCTGATATCTATAGGGACGAAAGTGGTAGTCAACAACCAGGATAATAGGCTATTGTATCCGTTCTTTATCGTCGAGTTCAAGGGCGACGGACCGTCGGGAGGAGGTACCTTATGGATGGCGACAAATCAGTGCCTTGGCGGTTCTACATCCTACGTCAACATTACCAAACGTCTTAACAGCCAGTTGAGGCAGTACAAGAGTGAAGAAGTTCAATTAGTCAACAATGCTATATTTAGTATCGCGATGAGTGGCACTGAAGCCCGGCTATATATCTCATGGAAGCAGAATGAGCTAGACTATTATATGGCAAGCGTTCGAAGCTTCTTGCTCCAAGACCCAGAGCACTACATCGAGTTTCGTAAGTACGTTCGTAACATCATCGACTGGGGAAGGGACAAGAGACTGAACGAGATTCGGTCTTCTCTGGACACCCTCCTTGAAGAGAGCAGGAAGAGAGCTTCTGAAGCAGCAAAGTCCCGTCCACTACCGTCTGACGACTCTGATGTCGGCCGTGGTAAAAGGCTCAAGTCATCGTCGTCGCGCCGAAACAGCAGCACGTCCAGAAGCACACAACCGTCGGAGGATACTAGCGTGGGGAAGGCGTATTGGCAGTGGGATGGGACAATGCGACGCTACTTTCATAGGAATGACGATGGAACACTCAGTTGGGCGGAGGAAGAAGGACAGTCATCATATGGAGCCACTACGTAGTCGTATTCGGCGCTAGGTCAGATTACTGGAAGGCGTGAACGTCGGTCTGATCAGGCAGGTTCGCGACGGAAATACTCGGGCACGAGGATGACAGTGCGTGTCGGCATCTTTCGTGCTGTACTAGTGGGCAGACGGTGGGCAGGATGGCTGGTCGGATGGCGTTCCGGTCTTTTTATGTTATTGGAATGGTGGCTTCCGACCTGGGTTAGACGCCTCAGAGTGCGAGGGTGACAGGTTGGAAATTCGATTGAATTCGATCTGAGGTGCTGAGGCCAAGTACCGGTTTTGACGAATCGAGCTCGAGACTGCATATCTCCGAACGCCATCGTCGCAGCCGTCCTCCGGCCGCGGGTTGCCTGAGAGTCACCCCTTCTCGCTGCATCTGCAATTTCGTCTAGAGGAGCCTCCCAGTGAGAGCTAGCACTCGATCATCTTTTCTTCCTCAGCTATATTTCAGCCATTCTTGCTTCTACTTCAGCTACCTTCTTCTCCGTTTCAACTTTCTTTTCCTCCACATCGTCCATTACATCTACCTTGTCTATCTTTTCTTTTATATCCTTCATCAAGCTTCTCATCAGAATAACACTATATCTTATATCGGACATCATATTTTGCACCTCTGCCAAGTCGTTCTTCTCCATCTCCTTCATCCTGAGCATCTTCTCTAAGGACTCATCTGCTTTCCTCGCTACTTCATCCAGCGCTTCCTCAGCCTCGCCCATAACATACCGCCTGAATGTACGCTTATAAAGGTGATGAAGTTTTACCAAGGAAATCTCCAAAGGTACACCTTCAAAGTCTCCCAACTTATGCTCTTTCTGTTCGCATAGGAAGTCTTTCAGGAAGAGACGTATGACACAGTCTTTGACAGCTTGTCTATTTTCATCGATAAACACCTAGGTTGCCGTCAGCACTACCATAACCTAGGACTTTGGAACGTTATCATCATACCTAATCTTTAGTCGTCAAGATTGATCTCCACTTATTATCAACAAGCTTGGCTTTCCATATAGAGAATATTGTCTAACATCCGCCCCGGTAGATATCACCTATATTCAGCCCGATGATAGTTTAGATTCTGCTATTCTTCCCTTTAATATATCGTCGTACCCTATTAGACAATCATAAATTACTCTAAGACTATACCACTTTAATCAACAAGTCGACAACTATATAATCCCTAAAAGTATAGAAGAGATCTAGATTTAGATAGTCGCTATAAGGTTCATTATACTCTACCCTTACTATAAGCAAAGAATATATCTTTTTCGTCATATTCTTAGTCTCCTCTTTAGTACTATCAAATGCGTAAAGTACACCTATTCTGATGGAACCTAGCTATATTATGATTTCGTTGCTAAACATCCTAGCTATACTCTAGTGGAAGGCAGACGGTATATAGATGACGAAGTGCTTGTCGCCTTAGAGAGGGCGACGTATGTAGTTGAAGCTAGTATGTCAGAAGCGTCATATGCCATAATCTTGGAAAAGCAGGCTTACTGGAGGTTCTCGAGAATATATAGCAAGTCTTTGTTTCCCTCCTTCTTCAGCTCCTTCTGTAGTAGCTTATAGCCGGAATAGCGAAGCGTCTGCTGGATCAAGTACTTTCCTTGTGGCCCGCCTTTCTTGACCGAGTACGTGCCGTTCTTGACTTCTCTTAACGTTCTCAAGACCCGCCTTACATCCGCCAGGTCCCGGGCTCGGGGTCGGGCTCGAGGAGCCCAAGCGCCGCTCCGACAAGACGCCAGACTGTCGGTGTTTGTAGGAACTCGGGCAGGGAAGGGGTCGAACACGGAATCACTTCAGTAAGACCGCTTCGCTGGGGCCGTGCTGCCTCAGCCTGTCGGAGGACTGGATCACGCCGAGTGCATGAGAATAGTGAGGGTGGGTAGTCTTGATGGGGTGCGGATATATATTAAATATTCCAGATACCACGTCACAAAAATTCGGATCATACCTTGTTTCGTTATGATACTTCATTCTGAATGATACTTCTTGTACCAATTCCATTGGAATCTATCATGCGATCGTCGTGCCAACCAACTACTGATTGTCATCTGCCCATCAGCCACGAGATAACTTTGTAATGCTAAAAGTGCGGCAGCATATTTGATTGGTTCTACCCCAGAGCAGTCCGTATCTGACCCCCCACTTGGTAGCTCTGTCAGAAGCTGGTCAACAGGGGCCAACACCGCGAAACACGAAAAAGACGCGCTTACCCTCGGTCTCAAATTTTTGCTCTATCAAACCAGAACTTACACCTGCACTTGTAATCTGAGATCGGAGGACGACTGTTAGCATACAGACTCCAGCGCTTGATAAAGTAAGCTGTCATCATCATACCAAACCCTTGCCCTTTAGCTACTCCTTTCTACCAACTGAGGCCTTGGTCTCTCTGTCCGATCTATCCGATCCACCGATTTCTCATATTGAACAATCGACAGGACATTGGCCTGCAACGCTGACCGAAGACACTCTATATAGGTGGCCTAGTGCTATGTATGGGCAATCAATCGATTGTGTGGTAGGAGACCTTCGTCATTTAGATCAACTCCCTCTGACAGCTTCAGTTCAAACTCGGCTGGAGCACCATATCCGCCTCAGGCCGACAGATTGACCGTATTCACGATAATGTCCTACGCCTCGAGATTGGTCATAGCAGACTCATCAGCCGTCTACATGTCCTATTCAACAGACTCCCGAAATGCATACAAGCTTATATCCTTACTCTATGGCCTACCTTAGCTCTCCCATCGAAGGTGATTCTAAAAAAACTCAAGCAAGAACAAGGGGTGGATTGGACCGATGAATTTGAACGTGAGAAGTTTGTGTATACAAAGTTGAAAGATATTCAAGGCACCACCATTCCTATATATTATGGAGAAGCGAAATATGATGGGAGCCGTGCCTTAGTTCTTTCAGATGTCGGTGGACTAGCTCTGAATGACGAGAATCTTCCTGGGCATGACCCAGAAGACATAAGGAATATGCTGAAAGTTGCCATCCGAGATATACACGCTCACGGCATAACACCAGGCGATCATAAGCTTGATAACTATCACCTTGTTGGGCAAAGGATTGTGCCTCTAGACTTTGAGATGGCTTGGGATCTACCACAAGGTTCAAATGAGGAACAGATAGCTGATGATATAATCAATCACCTAATAAGGCAGTATAGAACTTATCGGAAGGCTATAGAAGTAGCCATTGATGGGGACGGGTTAAAGTGCTGAGGTCGGGTGGGCTGTGACTCGAGTGTACAACAAGCACACAGAAATCGAAGTCAGCAGTTGATGGAAAAGAGGACGTGTCTAAGTAATATCATTCTGACTTCTGCAGAACGGCTGTCACATACATTACCCTCCACGAGCACATGGGCATCGCCGCATGGTCCCTTCGGTACCCCCCTCGTTATCATTGTGGCCTTACCAGATCTGGGAAGGCAAGAGCAGGCCTTCGGCAACTTTCCACGTTCAAAAGCGCCGCGGCATTTTCGGCAGATATCGGCAGGAGTGTCCCCACCAGACGGGAGGCATTTGTCGCACCTCTGGAGAGCCGCCGCGGCCTGGGTGGTCAAGTAGATGCGTGGCTGCGCAATGGAACCTTCTCGTATTATTGGGGTCTTGACAACATAGCATTCACTGCTGAGAGCAGGGAGTTTGGCGCGTGTGTATCTATTAATAGGTAGGTTTCTCTGCGCACAGCCAATCGATCTTCCAGCCTCTGATATAGGCTCGTGGATCAGCATTTAGTGTGCTATCTTGGCGCTTCCCATCGGCAAAACTTGATTACGGAAGATGGAAAACAATTGCGAATCAAATAGTAATTAGCATGCTTCGAGCTTCTCCATACCTTTATACTAGGGTGTAGCGATACTACACCTCCGCCGGGGTATTTAATGTTAATTAGGCGAGGGATCACGACGCTTCAAACAAGGGGATTGCTACTTTTGTCAAGGCCAGTAGGGCTATAGAAATAAACAGAAGCTTCGAAGCCTCAATCAGGTAACGCGATCCTTGTTTTTTCAGTATCTTCACCCTTGACGAACTAACAATAAATACCCCGGCGGAGGTGTACATGATTCGCTAGGTTCTTCAGCAGATATCTTGTCGAAACTCATGACTTGTGAAGCTTCTGGGCACAGTATTGGGACCGACAGGATACCATCTACGGTAGAAGCCGGTTCCTCTCACCATAAGGCTCTCTAGCTATGTCTCCGAATTACTTCAGCTTCCGGGAGGATACCCGTTTCTTACATTTACGATAGCCATAACCAAAGTGGTTGAATCGTACGACGTTGCCGCACTCACGCTGCATACGCTACTCTAGCAGACAATAGATCCAATAGGTGGAGATATCGTACCGCCAGCCAAGGATATCTAGATGCTTCTTTAGAAACTCCAGTCATCATACCAATCGGAGAGACTATCACAATTAACTATCTATCCTATATTAAGCCTTTAGATACTACTTGGGTAGACCTTCGTGAGACACGTCTCTAGAACGCGAGGAGTCTGATGTGGGTAAACCGGTACCTCGATCAGAGGACAAGCTTTATACTTTATAACTTAAATACCTTCCGTTTTGAACAGAACATAGAAGAAGCTCTCCCTCTCAACTTGTATCTTGGCTGTACGACCGAGTATATACTTCTTGATAATTATATCGACCCATCTTTCTATCCTATATCTAAACTATCTTTTACTTATTTATTTGCATTTTCTCGACTCTTCTCTCATCTTATGTCATATTCTAGCCAAGGGCAAAAATCCCGTAAGAATCGTTGCATATTCCAGACAGCCCAACTAACCAATATATTTCACCACAGTATATGTTCCAGGTTTCTTTCGCTATAGTTAGCTGAGAGGTCTTAAATTGCGAATGATTAAGCAAGGTCAAGCTACTTAAGATAGTATAGACTTAAGCTCTCAAGATGATCGACACGAAGAGATTAAGGATAAACGCAAACACTTATAAGACGGCCGTATGGTGCAGCCGGGACTCGTCATTATCCAGGACATCCAAATTCGGAACGCACACATAATAGTGAACCACGGTGGGATCGTCCGGGATATAAAGAAAGATGAAAGCCTATATACAATGGCAAATTCTACACTCGGGAACTTCTCCACTCCTTGTCTTAACAATACTATAGATCCTCGTGTCGCATAACATCCAAAGCAGGTCACAGCCTGCCTTATGGATTGGTGAAGCATGGCTTGTCCATTCTATTCGTCTTTCCGTCTGCCTTCATTTTACTGATGAACTTCTCCGGCCGTCGTGACAGATCTAAGACTATGTATATAAAAACCACCATTCTAGGTATCCCTTGTAGGGTAGATCGAGCCAATGGTAGGCTAGTCTATTACTGGGGATATCGACACCAATCCTTGCCACATACACATGGTGAAAATCTGTTCGCACAAATGCCAAGTATAGCTTGGAAGAACAGCCTACTGTAAGTGTTTCACCAATATAATCGGATCGAAACTGTCTAACACTTGCTCGATCGCCGTTACGGTAATAGATAAGTAGTCCGATGATTTTAGTATGACTCTTTAGTCGTCTCTGACAGAACGTGATTCTGGTCACGTCATCTAATATGGCTACTGAATAGAAAAAGGTATCGTTGGCTATTCCTTTATCTAGACCCTCGTATAATCGATCGGCTCCTAGAGAAGCTCTTTCCATATCCTAAGACCTCTCTTTAACACCCTGAGACCATTCTCCAGCATCCTATAAGCGTCCAATCCAGACTAGGGCTATTCCTCCCCAGATAACCGTTTTGCGTATAGCCGGCTCGGCCCGCCATAAGACTAGGTTTAGGACTTGGCAGTCTTTAGATTAGATTATTCTCGAGAGGCTAGTCCCAGCTAGATGTAATCTTACGCTCTAACGTAGAAAGAGACAACCTAAGATATAGCGAGTTGGTAGGGTCTTAATAATAAAACCTGATCTTAGGGTTAAGTTCATCCTTATTATCTTGCGAGGGAGCTTTGATGGAAGAACCATGCCTTGTGTGCCTTAAATGTGCAGCCGTCGACGATTTAGATATATGGCTTGACCTTCATTGTCGAGTGGATTTACTTGGCATGACATGAGAGTCATTGATGGTTGTATGACTGGCTAGCCGAAGAGGGAGGATACTTCAGATGGCATAGATCTGTCCCAGACAGCGTAAGGTTGACACGAAGGGTGAGGGCACGGAGGTTTGCAGACTGGATCATCTGATTTAGTCGTATGGGCAGATCCCTTCCAGCTAGATCCTCACATATTAAATAACCCTCAGTCCCTCCCATTGCCTTTTCCCAAACTTAACCTCTTTCCCTTCACTATCCCTTTCTAATCACTTATTTCCCACAAGAATGACATAGGTACCCAAAGGCCCCTCCCTCCTTATTCAGAACCTTGCCTTAGCCTTACGTTCCCAGCTACTCGATGGATGGCCGCTAAACGTCGAAACTGACGTTCTTAAGCTATTCGCCAGCAATGGCATGCAGCGCAGAGCCCTCAAGCTCCCATGTCTACGTTCTCATTCGCTTGCGTATAGTATCTATTGCTTCTTAGACCAGCCTGACATAGGAGACTTCTGTGGATGCATTAACAGTGTTTTCTCGAGGCCAGGTAGCAAAGACGCTGTGCTCTTGGTGTCAAAAAGAACGCACTCGCTCCTTCCCCTTTCTCAAATGCATCTTTCTCCAGGGCTTCTGGGGCCTTGCCTGTGCTACTTGTATTATGTATGGGCACGGAGGCAAATGCTCCCTTGCTTTTGCTAATAGGCTCAGTCCGCTCGAGAGGTTGTCTGTCAAGATTCTTGAAATGATCCTTTGGCTTCTTCTTCTATCAGGCGAACGAATTTACGTATGGTATCATGAGGACGAAGCTATCTATAAGGATAGGTTCCGTCTCAAGCAAGAAGTAAGACGCCTTATATGACTCTTAGATCTCAACCAGTTTGTCCAGGAAGCATAATGCCTTATGTAGATGAATCGACGTATAGGGACAACTGCTTCTCGATTACTCTATCGCTATAATACCTTTATATTTCTCTCTTACTTATATTAAGCCGATGATATATCTTAATTTTTCATAAAGTTCTGGGATGAGACAATTGGTTATATACGTCTTATAGTAGTCACTTCTCCTAGTGGCCTAGGCTCTGAATATATGCTCGATTGTTTTCAATTATCTGGTAGGTAGTTTGATGGGTATCAAAGTTATCTGGAATATAAATCTGACCTCTCCACTCTCTAGAGAAGAAGGCACAAGATTAAAAAGGTAGCCTACTCTAGCCATATTGACTTCTAGTACTGACTATCAAAGTTTGTAAAGTGGGATGTGTGTCAGTTAGTGGAACCTTAGCATAGCGTACGCGCTTCTTCACCGGCTTTAAGCTGAACGTCACATAAACTTGTCTAGAGTTATCTATATAGATAAAGCTATTATAGGATTTGCTATAGCGTTTGAATGTGTAGGGAAGCTAGTCTTGCTCTGCTACAACCATAGTCTTCTCATCAGTTTGGAGATAATGTAACTTGCGTTCACCATTATCATCAACCACTTTTGTCATGGTTACTGCCATACATATCTTGATATCGATGAGTTTGTCTTGCACACTTGGCTGTGGCTCTGCGGGGGCATGTTCCCAAAGCTGTCTGTGAGATTCAGACTGGCAGTTCCACGTATAAGCTTCTCTTCGGCTAGCTTCGCATCATCCTATTGGAGCGGATCCACCGACTCTTAGGATAATGTTCGGCTATGGGAGCTCGAGCATTCCATAATGCCTAAGGCAACCGCCATCTGTACTCTCTTGTCTTGCAAGGTACAATACATCCCCAAACTCTCAGGGAGCATTAGTATGGTCAAAGAAAGGTGTCGGTATAAGCTTTTGACAATGTATTAGACATAGTATATAAATGAGGTTGTTTTAGGTTGACTTTGGAACATTTATTTTCCGATAGAGCACCACCATTCGATGCCTACAGCCTCTATACGCCAATTCTAGTCATTGTTATGACAATCAAATGTGTCTATACCTACGAGTCCAACATTTGCAAGTCAATGGCTACTCTAGAGTTCCTTAGCTTAACTTCACACTTTTATCAAATATATGAAGGGATAGTTCTTAAATCCCCTATAGACATTTGGAAAGAAAGCAACACATATCAGCAATTGATTGAGCGGATCGTAAATAATTTTCATATCGAGCGTTGTATCCTCGAACTGCTTGGACAACACGCCCAAATAGTGAAGTTCGCTACCCTACTTCTTACATTAGATTGTGTTAACAAATCCAAGATATCTAGGCTGGCACAAGAAGTCTCAAGGGCTCCAAAGCCTACTTTTCAGACAGGCTAGCCATGATAATCTTCAACAGTATTTGAATATGAATAGGGGCGCTATTCCTGTAGCAGTATGCAGGAAGTGGTGTCGTCAAGTCATTGAATCAATCGTTTACATTCATAGCCTCGGGGTGATACATTCTGATTTATGCCCTGTGAATTTCTTGGTTTATGCCACTATGCCAACGTCTCTAGACCTTTGGCTTTACGATTTTGGCGGTTTAGTATGTGAGAAGCTTGGTGTTGATGGCGGTCATCTCCCAGATCCAGGGTTCTTCGATACTAGCTCGGAATAGGTATCGTCTCCTGCAACAGATATTTTCAGTATTGGGTCAATTATGTATACGATCAGCACTAGACATTGGCTATTTCAAGACCCTAGAGCTCTCAAAACTACAGAGCAGCTAGATACTTATGGTCGGCAAGTTGATAAGCTTTTTAAAGAAAGAAAATACCCTGATGTTAAACAGCTGTTTGTGGGAACGATCATAATAGGATGTTGGATAAAGAAATTCTATACTGTAGCCGAAGTTCTCATGGCTTTTGATGTTGAAACCAAGCTAAACGATTATATATAATAAAACCTATAAATCTCTGATTGAAGCTTGCTCTAACAGTCCTAAAAGCTTTTCGTCTGAAGATGCTGCTACTGTCTGTGGAGGCTAAACCCTATCTATCTACCCAGTTAACGAAGAATTTATATTAAGAGAGAGTCGTTCTAGACTCACACAAAGCAGCTTAAAAGTTCTGACAACTGTATCGGCCATATTTGCCTTTGACTTGAGATGAACCTAACCTAGTCACTTTGACTATATAACCTAGCTTTATCATATCTCCATAGGCCTTGAAGTCGAATTCCTTATCAACCTCATCGTTACATTCGTAAATCTTAAGGCTTATAGATTTCTCATATATGATAGGTTATGTTTTGTTGATAGAAAGCTTTAATAATGCTTTCACTCTCAAATGTAAGACTTACAATCCTTCTAATCTCAGCTAATAATATAGGAACATTGGCAAAGACATACGAACATATATCGAGCGCATGACCGCATTGACGTCGTAGGACTAGATGCCTCACCTACCTACACACCCGCAAACCTATACACCCTTTTCGGTTACCGCGGCTTAGTGAGTTCATGTCCGAGTGGATGGTATAGTCCGATACAGTGCGCATGGTTCTAGCTAGCACATGATTGAGGCTGTTTGACATGAGCCTAAGGCCAGCACCATTGGATCAAACGTTTCTTCCTGCAACAAGAAAAAAAATATAAACGCCTTCACCCTGGCCTTAGCGCCCTACTTGCCGGAATTGGAGAAGCCGCGCTTTGATTTCCACGGTGTGGTTTGTTTAAGCCATCTCTGCTACGAACCATATCTACAAGTGATCAGTTTGGGACTTCTTCTACCAAAGACACGTGCGGGGCCAACGAACGCCCCATTGATTGTGAGAAACTATTGATAGCTCCAAGCGGGGACAGTCTGGCAACAGCGCCTGTCCCGACGCTTCCACTTAGCGTATTTGCTAAAGATACTTTTGTTCTAAGCTAGGCCTGCCTTCAATAGTCATCGACAAATGAATGTTATGTCGTTGGACAATGCAACTTTTATCAGCGAAGGATGTCCATAATCTTTGCCAATCCCTGCGCATCACCTTCCAATGTCCCGGCCTTCTCTTTGTCAACCCATCCAAGAGTGTAACTGCCTCCAAAGTCAATGACCCAGGCATTATCATCCCTATCGATTAGGATGTTCTCAGCTTTGGCGTCTCCCCAGATGATACCTTTTTGATGAAGCCTCTCTAGTGATTCCCTGATCTGAGTTGCCCAGCGTCTTTTCAGCTGAGTAGAACTTTGAGCAGCCATCGCCGCCGACAGCACCCCCTTTTTGTCAATCCAAGTAAAGAGCATGCCGACCAAACCGTTTCCATCTCGAACAACGCCCTGCAGACGGCAAATCCAAGCCTCGGGAGGGGGGGGGATCTGTGCCATGGCAACCTTCTTGCAAGCCGTGAGCTCTCTCTTTGCGTGGGCTGGGCCGAACGAGAGCTCAAACCGCTTGAAAAAGCAGACGACCGGCCCATCATGTCCACCGTCCACAATGACTTTTGTCGGGCGTTTTATTAGAATGTCTTCGGTACGGTCGTAGCATATCTGGACGTCAGATGGATGGTAAGAATGAGTCCATTGGTCTAGGTCCCTCCGGAAGTCGTCGTCCACGATGACTATGGGATTAGACCAGCCATGTTCCTGAGTCTTCAGCCGGTACGGCTGTAGATTGTCGTCAGTGGCACCTAAGGCACAAACAAAATGCGGAGGAAATAGGTATTGCGAGAGACTCGGCCATTCAATTCCCGGAAGCACCAGCGAGGATGGGGCTAGCTGAGCGATTAGAGGCTGAAACGGTTTCGATAACCAATCGCATGCGTCTTCAATGTAGAAACCGTCCTTCTCTTCCTCGCCAGACCGCAGCAAGTCTAAGCACTGGAAGTACTGCTCTGTAACTTGGGGGGATCGACAAAATTGAGACGGAGATATTTGGCAGTAGAAAGCCCGCCCATTGTTGGTTCGGATGACGATTTCGCAATCGTCTTCGGTTTCGTGTACTTGCCAGAGAACAATGTCGTAGTGTGGAACCTTGTTCATGTCGCGTTCTGTGGCTTTCATGGTCGTGCATTCGGCAAGACGGGAGCGATTCGAAATCCCAGCAGGAATTCCCAGGCTGGGCGGGGAATATATATATACTTGCACTGCCCTGTCAAGCGGCCCGTGCATCCGCTCTGGACAACCCGATCAGATTTAAAATCACTGGTGCCTATTCACACACTATAGCTCTTCATCCTTTTCGGAGGCGATTCACGCATATACTATTTATGTAAAAACGAAACACCCATCTAATCATCTAGGTTTTAATAGTTCTATAATTTTAAATTTCCTAGAGACTGGTTCCTGACGAAAGGCAGCTGGTTGGAAAGCCGCCAACCCCTGAAAACAAGATTTCAACCTCAGATCTCACCCCCAAAGATAGACGACCCTTCAATTCCCTCAGTCGTACATATTTGGGAAAATTGCGTCATGATTCCTATACCTGTGAATCAAGGTGAAGAAGATGTCAAGGATAGCAAATGAAGTATCATTTTATTTTATTCTTAGAATAGTTCCATAGAATCCATGAGATTTAAAGTTGCTGCTATGTCCAAAGCTTCCCCTTGATTAAGCTAGAGATACTGTTTAGCATAAAAAGTCATAGTAGGTGGCATATGTCAACCCTAGATCTTCCCTATATATGGTGATTTGATTCATGCTTCTAGTTATAGGTAGAAAATGGCACTCAATGATGTGATGACCTTTCGAGGGTAATGACATCCAGGCGGTAGGAAGTCCCTTTGAAGCTGTCATATTTGAGCCGCTCTCTTGACTGAGTGTATGAGATGATGGAAACAGGGGAAGAGGAGGAGGATGATTAGAGGGCTTTAAGAATAATAGCATCCCTTGCTAATAGGGCATAGTATATGAAGGCGTCTGATTAGTGAGTACAACTATTGGAAAGAGGGCTTATAGACTAATAACTCATACCTTATATAAGCTAATGCTTATCAAGTCTTATTTAAGTAAGGATTATAAGTATAATATAGCTTATAGGAGATACATTAGCCTCTACATACGGTCCTAGAATAGATCGCTCGCTTTACGGCAAATTTTAGTTCTTCATACCAATCTCCACCTCGCTGAGCACAGATTATGGCTGTAGAGATAGGAAATGGCTGTATATCAATTCTATTTGATTTCTCCAGAGAGACATAGGGGTGTTGTTCCAAGGGTATGTCGAGCATTAATGTTCTACCAAGGTATAGAGATCTTCCTAACCCTATTCGCTATCCAAGGTATAGACAACGCTTCGATTGTCTATATAAAGCTCCCTTCTTGTCTAGGAAGCCTCGATCTGCCTTTAAAAGCTATAGACTTTTCGATAGGTCTGCCTCTCTATCGCATCCAGCTTTTCACCTTTATACTTCAGTACAATATTACCTAATATCTAGGATTCTGAACTCTTTCATTATAATCATACATTCAGCAAAGACTCATTGTATGGTTCAACCCTCCCCCTCCCCCTCCCTTCCCCTTAGGCCAACGCCGCCCAGTAGCCCGGCCGAAGAAGGTCAGCTTGCTATCATTGAAACCCCTACAGGAGTCGCTATTTCCAATGTAGAACCTACATTACTGAAGCTGGCAGAGCGATTTATCGCCACAGTCAAGCTTATTGCATCGGACCCTGAAGCTCAAGATGCCCCTAAGGCTAAGAATGTCTCGCCTACAGTAGGTAATCAGGTCGTAAGAGCCTCTAAGCTAGAATACAAATGGGTGGATAGAGTGTAAGTCAATGTCTTAGGAAAGTAATATAGCTGACAGTCTGCTAGTTAGGACGGTAAGGCGGGTAGGTATACGATTTATGAATCGACAACATCTATTTCCGATAAACTTGATCAATATATGTTTATCGTTCGAAATAGGATGGGTTAGTCTCTTTCGAGAAAGTCATTTAAAGAGAGTGTCTATTTACGCTATGCCAAAGGTCTATTTGTGCTATACGTTTATTTTAAAGCAATATGATTGGCTGACGGGAGGGTTAGCGCAACGCTAACTTGCTAGTGTTTCCACCTTAATTTTTTTTGAATGATTTGATTGGCTATACCTTTTCTAGTCATATGACTACTTTTCTCACTAATGTTGGAAAAGTCTATAACTTAAGGCTAGAATAGAGTGATAAATTTTTGAAAAAAATATTATTAAATTTATTATCTTATAAGCTATTAACTAATATTAAAATCATAAGAATTAGATGAAAATTAGCTAAGATATGATTCTAAATACTTTTATAAAGCTTGAAATATACTAGGATTTTTTACTTTTGCTATATTACTACTATTTTATATCAGAATTTAGTGATATTAACACTAATCGATAGCTTTTTAGATAGAGATTATAATGATAATTTTTTCAAAAAAATTTCATTATATAAAGCTAGACTTAATTAGAGTTGAAGATATATAAGTATATTGATGCTTTGGTGGGACCCACTTATAAAACATAGCGCAAATAGATATTTGGCACAGCGCAAATAGACACTCTCCATTTAAAATACTAACAAGATATCAGATAAGGTATCCTTCAAAATTATAACCTTCATCAATATCAAGTCACCAATTTTATAGGATATCCTAAGGGAAGTCTGCCAGGATATTCGTAGTATCTTACTGGCGGATAGCGCCCCTTCGGTATAACTCTTTTATAATTTCAAAGTTTCCAACTTCTAATCTTTGTAGATCAAGCAAAATGTTGTCTTCCATATCCATAACAATCTTAAGTCAACCCTAGCTCACATCATACCCAATCCCGATGATAGCATCAGAAAGCATTTAAGCCTCTTCATAAACTATATCGAAAATGCATTTCAATCGACCGACAAACGCTTATCTATTCTTCTTAAAAGGAAGAAGATCACTTATGACCTAATCTAGACACTCTTCAAACCAAATGTCAAGATATTCTCTACCTATCTAGGAACTAGTATGCCAAGATGCCTTTTATATAACTATTGTCAAGAGAAAGAAGATATAAGCGGCTCAAAATTTGTAAATCTCCATACTCGTTATCTAGCCTCAGATAGAAATATTCTAGAAGAGGTTACCACCAGTACTAAGATCCTATATTTCCGTGGAGTAAGCCGAATCGAACATCTTTAGGCGTATCCTTTATAATACCATGCTAAGGCAGATGAGATAAGGAACCAGCTCGTTGGATATGGCCGTAGGTTCGTCTCCTTAATGAAGGTATATTATCAGTATTATCATAGGAGGACGTTCGATATTGACGATAAGGGAGAGATAATTGCTTGTTATATTGAGGACAGAATCATTATAGATATAGTCTCTTTTCAAGAGAGTAAACCTAATTACCCTTGCCTATAAGTACAGAAAGTACGGCCGAGGTACCATACGCTTGGCTAGTATGATTTGATCAAGCTTGTCGATATCGATCTAAGCCAGCTTAAAGAGGATTATTTCCTCATCTATAGTCCTACGATGCTGGGCTTTTGTCTTGAAAACAAAGCGTTCTATATGTTACTCTGAATCGTATAGCGATTTCTTTGCTAACGGCTTAAAGTCGAATTTGCTATCGTCAATATCTCTGACATTGAATAGAGCCTAGCTTCGTTTGATGACGTTAAGATTCTGGATATGATGAAAAAGACGATCTTAGCTCTCATAGAAATATACCTAAAGCATTCGCTAGAAGATGGGTTCAAAGACCTTGTTTAGGGTAAGGAGCTTAGTGTCAATTTCTTGCTCTAGTAAGTAATCCCATCATATATACCTATTAAGTTGATTCCTTATGCGAAGAATAGTGGACCATCTAGAGTTAGCAAAACGTTGACAGCCGAAACATTGACGGAAACGTACAGAGTCTCCCTATACACCGTAGATATCCCAGCTGTAAGGACGATCAATACTTACCTAATATTAGGTTACAATAGGTCAGATCGGTATAGACTATATAAAGGTCGAGAAATTCCTAAAGATAATCTTCAAGCTTATAAGCTGCTAGAAAGCGGTTTTGCTTTTTGATAAAGTAGACGTCTTCTTAGCTAAGCGTATGAACAAGCCGAATCAGAATACTTTTATATCTATCTTCTTATATAAGCTAGAATACTATATAAGTGTTTTATTTCTTACTATTAACTAAGTAAACTCATTTGATTCTATAATCATAAGCTATATATACCTTTCGTTAAAATACTTATCGCTAGAGCTAGATACTTATATAGTTATATGACATTTTTTTTTAAAGTAAGTTAAGACTATTAAAGAAAGTTATACTTATCGTAAGAGTATAATTAATAATGTCGTAGAAAATAACTTAAATAGAAGAAAGGTAAGGAAATTACTTCTATTGAAAAGTATAATCTAATATACAATAGATACAAAATGCCGTTTTTATAGCTTAATCTATAATAGAGTATAATAAAACAGTTGTAAATAAAGCTTATTTGAGAGACTTTATTATGATAAGGAGCCAGTTCCTAGAGTAGGTACGATAGATAATAATGATTTATATCTATAATAGCTTAATACTTATATATTATCGGTGCAGCCAGCATCTCTATAGTCATAGTCGAATAAGGAATATAAGATAGAGCGTCTTTTGATTTCCTACTATCCTAAAGTCAAATTACTATATTACCCTTTCTCTCATAGGTAGATTATAACATTCATAGTATAGAAAGTATGTAGTTTCATAAGGCTACTGTTGACAGCATACTTATGGTGTGTAGACTTTGCTTGGCCAAAGCCATGCCTCCAGAAGCATAATAGGCCTTTTCGATCCGATGGTGTAGGTGACGGGCTTCCTATAGGGCGGCGCTGTTTCTAATGATAGTTATTATGTATGTCATCAAAAATGACATCCTTGCTTCCCTAGATATACCCCACACTGAGCTGGTTAACGTCATTTCGCAAATACGCATCTACCGGGGCAACAAACGGTAACTATCAAGGAATACTCATTTCACAATAAGAGTTTTGTTCATTTCCTACGGTGATTAGAGCCGTAGAGATGAACAGCATAACAAGGAACAAATGAAATTCAAAAAGTATCTTTGCCCTTGGGCGAATAACCCTTACCATACTGATGGAGGTGTACAGCTTTGTTTCAAGAATGAAGTCTAAGCGACTTTGCATAGACTCTGTTCAACGAACAGAGGCCCAGCTTACCGGTTCGACCTTTATCCTAGCTGGAGTAGGACCAGTCAGAATCAAAATCGAAGCGTTCCTCCTCAGTCGTAGCCTCCTCCTCCACCAGCACATTCTCGTCTCGGATGGGCCACTTATCCAGAGCCTGCCGCTGCTTGTACGAAACCCCAAACCGCTCCTCAAATGCCTCGCGGACAATCTTCCTGGTCCTGTCTCTAAACATGCGGGGATGGGAGACGACAAACATCGTCGCATTGTAGGCTTTGTTCTTATCCTGGAGCTCGGACTGAGGCTCACCCAGGATGAAGATGAAGACAAGCCCAAAAGCCGAGTCTCGTGCCAGACTTTTCAGTCCGCTGATTTCTCTTCTCTCATCTGGATCCCAGTCGGATTTGCCTTGTCTCAGCTCGTTCATGATTCCGGGAATGCCGCGTCCGGCGAGGACATCGATACCGCGAAGCTTGAGGGTATCGCAAAGAGTGTGGTAGTCAGCGAGTCGGGCCGGCATGCGACGAAAGATGTGTCGAAACCCGTTCTGCATTGCGTAGTCGATGACGTCGGAAAAGGGCATATTGGTTTGGGCTCGGATCAAGGCTGCGCTTTTCTTTGGGTGATGCTGAACACCCGTGGGCTCGTTCACACGATTCTTGTCCTGCGCTGGAGACAGCTTAGCCTCTTTCTGATCCTGGCTCTCCCAGATAGAATAGAGGTCATCAGGCAGAGCCCGCTTCTGCTCGCCACGGACAATCCTCAACTTCGTTCCGCCGTCGTACGTCACAATCGCATTGCGGTTACCGCATCCCTCCACCACCGAAATGATTCTCTTGATCAGAAAGGCTAGTTTGACAAGAGACGTCTGGTTGGTGGCTTCCCAGGTGCGAATCTCCTGCTTCATGTTTCGAACCCGGACATCGTTGAAGACCCCATTCCGATGGTAGCCGACAACCAGAGTAGGAGTCTGCGAGATCCAGAGCTGAGGGGAGACCTCGGACAGGTCCAATGTCTTGCTGGCTGCGCGAGTTTTGATCTCGAGGGTCGAAGACAGATCTACCACCTCCTCGCCGGTGTTCACCACCGTCAGCGATGGGGTACCGCCGGTGTTCTTCTCTTTGGTTGCAATGGAGAGCGCTCCCAGAACGTCCGACAAGTAGTCGGTCGTGTCTGGCTGCTCCACAGCAGCAGCAGGTCCAGCTTTATCGTCGACGTAGCCGTCGGTTTCGTGCCTCACGAGGCACATCATGCCGCCGAAGCGATAGCCTACAACCCTGTGATGACCGGTACTTCCAGAGCTTCTCTTCGTATAGGCATCTTCAAACCTGTGGCCATATACCTTGAAACCCTGGATAATCTCTTTCGTCTTTGGTTCGACCCGCGTGAACAGCGCTGTCTTGTCGCCGGCGATCTCCACCCGGATCTCGAAGGCGTCATTGGATGAGCCCCGGACAAAGCGCAGAAGCTTGCGAATGTTGTTCCGGTCCGTGACGAGGTCGACGACGCCGATGTCGAAGTTGGTATCCTGGGTGCACAAGGCGCGAAACAGGGGCTCGAGGGGAGAGGAAGGGTTGCGGGCTGCATTTTGGTCGATGTACACCAGCCCGGAGTCGGGTGTCAGCTTCATGGCTACCGAAGGGGGAGACCATAGGGGCGGAGAACCTTGGATGACAGTTAGGCTGTCTTAGAATATTGTCATGGGAGACAACCTTACCTGGAACCGAGATGGTAGGTTCGTTCTTGTCGAGCCAGTTGTACGAGGCCACATGTTGAACGCTTGTGATCGTAGCATCGAGGCCCGAGGAGGCCGTCAGCTCCGAGCGGGAGATTTCGGCGACAAGCTCAGAGACCATTTTCTTGTGGTTTTCTTGTCGCGTTCGTATGGCTTTTGGGATGATATCAGAGAGTTTATGAAGGAAAAAGGCAGGAGAGCGAAGATAAATAGAAAGGCGTGGCCGTACTGTGCCACACCTGGAAGCCTAATAACTACTCTTGATTTGCCGAGTAACCTACGCCAAGCAAAAACATCGCATTTTGTTGGGTGGTTCGGGATGTTGGCTGCTGAGAGAATGCCTTGCGTGAAACGAGGCTTACGAAGGGAAGGGACGGCTGCGAACTTGATTCGTGACAACGGGGGCCGCAGCAGCTTATGCATGGAATGTTGCGGGACACAAAGTCCTCGCATGTTGCGAGAGAGGACGATCTTATTATGTTGGGTGTCAAGACGAAAACTTGCTGTTGGTCCTCGGAAGGCCACACTGACGACAACGGTACGCTGGGCTTGCGTTGTGATTGGCCACATGCGAGAGGCCTACGGCGCTTATGCATCTATTGTATTGTATTGTATTGTATCACGGGATCTCATTTTGACTTGTCCGATTATCTGTACCTTAGCCACAACTAGCATGTCTGTGACAGTATGCCTCTCACATCTGTGAGAAGTAGATCGTGACCTACGATCATGTGTTGTCTCTTGCTCTTTTTCTCTGGGCAAAAGGTTGAGAGGAACCAACCAGCTTGTTTCAATAGAGACTTCTGCCTGCGTGTACTCAGAAAACTCGGTAGTACCTACGGCAGCACTTCATATGACTTGGGATTCCGTCATTTCGACATGCACGGAAGCAGTTTCGCCACGAAAGATCACATTTTAACAGTCAGTTGATCCCTCCCACAGACATACGGATAGTTCGCTCTATTGCTTCGGGAATCACGGATTTCTGGCGCAGGTGAGTTGATCTATATTATTTGTATTCATCTGGTTCATCCCCCACCCCGGTGAAGCTTCCATGTATACCACGCCATATTAGATCGAGAACAAGAATATTCACAGTTCCGATAGGGACACTTCTTTTGTGGTGCCTTGACGGAGGAAGATTCACCGGGCCTTCGGTGGGCTATACGCCGGTGACGTGTAACCTCAGACCTCGATCTAGTAAAGGTACAATCTGGATAAAGGCATTCTCGACATCTGAGTCTTCCAAAGGACGGCGAAATGGTTCCTTCGTACCACTCTCCATTGTGGGGTGGTTCGGAGGATTTTTGACAGTATTAAAGACAGATTCCCGGATATCCCGTCGGTGTGCACCCTCCGAGTTCAGTGTGGTACAAAATAGACATTGATTAAATGAACCTGTATCACGCAGAGGGAACGTGATCTCAACTCCGGGGAACAGTTCACCACAACCCGTGCACTGTTTAGGTCGAACATAAGTCCTAAGTGGATCGGTCGATCGTGATAGCTCCTGATCGGTACGCAACTCCGCGTAGGCAGGACAGGGTTCATCTTGTTCATGGCTTCGCAGAGCTGCAGAAGCTGGACTGTTTGGTTGTGTTTGTCGCTGCGCAAGGTCCTGATTAGTAATGGGAGAGAACAGGATGAGAGAGGCACCCACCGGACATGTTTGCATACGTGTATTATGAGCAGGCGAAGATACACGAATATATCTGGAGGGTGTCTCAACATCTATGTCATCCGAGTCAAATGGGCTCCTAGGCACAAGTGTCATTGGCTGAGGGGAACCTTCGCTGCTGCTGAGTCCTTCAGGGGGTGGCATCGATGGAGAAGATAGGAGAGCCATGGCGCTAGCGTGAAAAGTATCGGACGTTTTGGCTATCATGGGCTGGAATATAGCATGGATAGCCTGCCTCTTGCTCTCATACCTATAGGTACGGTCAACAGCTTCTAGTATTGAAGATGTCTTCTGCCTGAACTCTTTTAAGCCATTATATAAGCAAGCTGTCACCTCCAGGTATAACTACACCTTGTCTATATGTTGGGGGGCTAGGGGCCGTTGCATTTGCTCTACAGTTGATGAACCCTAGCTCATATTGCTCCAATGTTTCTGGAGACGTATGTTCCTACCATATATGTTTATCCCGAAGTGGTTTGATCCCTCCATTTAAGTCAAATGATCCGAATATCACCCCTTGATATGTCAGCTAACTACCAGTGCGGACCAGAAAGACACAGATTGCAAGTCCACTAGATCAGTGTATTATCATACTTGATATCTTGAACCAATGGATACAGTTTTTGGACATATTGCCGTCTCAAGATGTACAGGCCGGCTGTGATTCCTGATGGATTGGTAGCTGTAACTCTGATCGCCCAACTGCAATCTTTGACTCCTTATCCTTCAGAGGGGGCGATGGAGCAGGTTTTAGGTGTGAAGCATGTCGATCAGGATCCCAGTTGCAACCTAGACCACAAATCACGAGTCATTTTGAACGGATAAGGGCACAATAGACGGTCCTATCTCGACATCGGAAGTGGCTTTGCTTTTTTCTGTAGCTAGAGTGGACACTATTCATGCAGCCTCAGCAGTAGGGATTGGTCTGACTACCTTATTCCTACCTGTCTCTCACGGATGAGGTAAGTTACTGTACGAGGTGCATAAGGTCTCCCCGGCCATTCGAGATTTGCATTGCCCCTGCACGGCTGGCCTGGCTACGGCCACTAGGCTTGCATGATGGGTCGACATAGCTCACTTTATCTACGCATCTACGTATCCAATAAGGGGCAGGCTTCTGAAGGATATCACAAGCGGAAGCATATGCATAAACTGTCCTGCTCGTGTTGAGTTAGGAATACATTAATTCCAGCCATTCATAGCTCTAGTTAATGAGATATAGTGTTCTCTCGCCTGCCGTCACGTTTATCTGCATCCTTAGCCATATAGATCGCCTGATGTTTCCAAACTTCTCGGTTGCTCGAGCCATCAGAAGTATGCATAGTGTTACCTGCAACCTTGGCACTAGAGGCTAGACTCTCGCTTTTTAAAGTCTTAAGGACTGGATCCTATATCTTTGATATATCCTAAGAAGGCGTCTCTTTAGGATTTAGTATCTTAGAGGGAGGCTGTTTTTTCAAAGGCTGATGGCTTCCTATAAGTTAGCTTTATCTTATTGATATCTATAGTAAACTTTAAAAGCTTTTTAATTTAGTCTATATTCTTTTTATTGTTTTTTTATACTTACTTTATCTAACTATATTCTATTCTTTAGAGATTTCTCTACAGAGTTGGTAATAAAAGATATAGTAAGTAAATAAACTTAACAAAGAAAGATAATCCTTTCTTTTCTAATACCTTTAACATACTATCTCTTAGCTTTCTAGATAAAAAGATTGAAATAAGGTTAATATTACTTTCAGCTAAAGTATGTTAAGGCTACTTTATATATATATATTCTTACTCTTATAAACCTAAAAACAAATAGTATATAATCTTAGGTTTTTTTTTAATTAATAAAGCTACTATTAAATATAACCTATTAAAGTAAAGTGGTTAGAACTAAGTATAATCGAAAAGACTAAAATCAATATAAAAGCAGGAATAAAGGCACTAGCCACTAGATACTATAACTAAGTCAAGAGCATATCTATACCATCGCTTCTCCTTATCAATTCTGGATAGTACAACTATGGTTATATACACTTTAACCGTTTAACATAATATTTTCTATTATATCTTTAATAACCTACCTATACAAAGTTATAATAGATCTAAACCCTTCATCTTCTATCAACGCTATCTTGATAATGTTAGTTTGTTAGTGTCTGATAGCTATTAGTTTAGGCTATTCTATATAGGATAAGCTTGCTAAGCTTTATAATAATTAGATGTATTTTTTAAGACTATTGAAAAGTATACTTTAGTAATATATTTTATAAAAGTATATCTTGATTCTCTAATATAACTATCTATCCTTATTAGAAGATTTAGTTATATCCTTACTTATATAGATGCTTATAGCCAACCCTATAGTATATTGTCTTATATATCCTCTATATAAACCTATAAATAATAACAGTATATATAATAATCATCCGCTTTTCTATATAAAACAAAGCCTACTTTCTTATACAGAATAAAGCCTACTTTCCTACATAGAACAAAGCCCTACTTTACACTTCTCTATATAGACTTTTTATAAGGCTATATAGTATAGTAAGATCTTATAGTAAGTATATTAAGCTTTAAGATAAAAGGAAATTAATATTAGGCTTATTCTAGCATCCTTATAAAGTTTATAGTACGTTAGGCTTATCTTTAAAGCCTTCTAAAACCAGTTATAGTATAATCCTAGCAATTTTATACTAATAAGGAAGCTATTGATTATAATTTAGCTAAATCAAGCTATATCCTACTCTAAAGATATACTCACTCTCTAGAGCAACTTGCTAAAATACCTATCATATCTTTTTTCATAATATTAAGAAGATCATCCCTATAGCAAATCCTAATCCTAAATCCTATAATCTTTCATCTTATACTTTTTATTAAAATTTAAGCTAAAGTCTTAATAAAGAGGGTTTTAAGAATATAAAACAAGTAGATACCAACGTTTATAATCAGAAGATAATGATATAAAAGGATAGTAATACCTATTATAAGGGACCTAAAGATAGAGAATAGATATCTATAAGAACCACTAGATAGTAGACATTAGAGAGCGACTACTATATCTATTTAAGCGGAGGAGATATCAGAAAAGCATCTTTATCAGAATAAGATATAAGGATGAAAACATAAGTCCTACTATATTGGCGGTAGCTACTCTAGCTAAAGTATATACCATATTGTCAACATCTATTTTGCCTCTATCATTAGACTAAGCCGCCTAAGGCTGTCAGCTAGATCCTATATTTAATATACGATTCTTATATTAATTCTTATATAGTATAAGAATCCTTAACTATCTAAAAGCTAAGGATATATTTAGCTACTAAATATTAGCTGACAGATAGATACTAATATTCTATTCTTTTGCTTTCTAGCTATCGAATGAATTACTTATAATTTAGGATACTAAGCCTATTATAGGGAAAATTTCTAAGAATTGAAGGGAGGAGGGTAAGTCTTTAGAGTAAAGCGTAGGTTGATATTCTAACGAATGAAGTGATATAGAAATTTTATTAATACTAAAAACCTAAAAGATTAAACTTTTAGATTAAATGTTAAGACTTTATATATTTAAATAAGGCTAGTAGTAAAGTTTATACTATTATAAAGCTATTATAGCTTAAGTAACAGTATGTAAATTAGCATATTAGTTATTAAGCTTTTGAAAGAGAAGCTATTACTTGGGTTGGTCACGTATCATGTGCTATAGTACGTGATCTAACATATGTTCTACCGTGTGTAGCATAAGCCTATATATAGGAGAGAATCTCCT
>NW_006921169.1:49261-57439 GCF_000392275.1 Phaeoacremonium minimum UCRPA7 | reverse complement strand
TATACTTTACCCTTACTTTACTTACTTCTATATACATAAAATAACTACTACTACGCTTATACTAAGAGTTCCTTATATTAAAACTATCTTTTAGAATATATAAGATTAAGTATAAAAAATATTATAATATAATATATAGGTTTTCTTTAAATAGTTATTAAAAGAAAGCTATATATGATAGCTTATTTATAGTTTGCTATCATTTAAACTTTAGTAAATATTAATATAAACTTTATTAGACTATATAACGTGATTAGCAGCACTATAGGTTGACCTCCTTAGTATCTACACCTCACCTTACAAAGTATAAGGTCGCTAGTTTGAATCTAGCTATAACCATCCTTCACTTTCCAATTTTTTGGAAAGTAAAGAGCTAAGTAACCTCCTAAAGACTTTGTCTACCTCTAGGAGGCCTTCAGAGTCCTACTAGATAGTATTAAAGAAGGATAATATCTAACAAAAGTAGAGTGGCTAGCTACTAAAGGTATATAAAATATCTGGTAAGAAGAGTTTATACTTTAGCTAGAAATAGTGTCAAAAGACGTTAAGAAAGTTATTTTATCTTGTTAATTAGTATAAAATTGATACTCTACCTTAAAGAACAAATCTAGGTAGGTTTATTACTTTGGAAATAGCTTGATAATACTATTTTAGCTAAATTAACATCAATCATAATCTAAAGAAATCCTACTACTTAAAGAAGCCAATCAACCAACAACTAACAAGCTGTCTTCTAAAGAGCTGAATCCTATTTATATGAATCGAAGAAACCAACTAGAAGGAATAGGAGGAGTACTATAATTAGAGTTTTTTACTCTAGAAGAGGCTTCATAGTTAGAAAGCCTTAGATACTAGTTAGAAGCCTCTGGTGAGAGAGGTGGATAGTTAGTTAAGAGCCTTCTGAAGCTAACAGTTGGCTTACAATGTCTCTTCAGAAGGTTTTCTCTATAGCCTATATAGTGTAGATAGACTGTCATGGCTATGTTCTTGAATGCCGTCGTATGAGTAATGCAATATATATATATATAAACTTTATTAATATAGGTTAGCTAAACTTAGTATAATAAAGGTGCTAAAGACAATAGATATAATCGCCAAAATATTTCACATTCTAGCTTGAGAGACAGAATGATAGGGTGTGATTTGTTGGCGGTTAATATCTGTGACGCGAACATCTGCCCCGCACGTGATGTATGCAAGCGCCAGGTCTCAATCCCCATCCAGAGTGATGTCGTGTATAAAAACAAGGACTAATAAAAACACCACAACTTGCGGCAACCATGACATACCCAATTTCTCTGAGGACGCCTCTCATTTCAGCCAAGATCTACTCGCTTGTTTCTCTCTGCCTGCAGCGACTCAATTCAACTCGTTATTATCATTCTCAGATGCCAGCACAAACATACAATTGCAATGTTGATGCCGAACCGCTACACCGGTATCGACCAGGTGGCTACCATCCCCTTGCACTGGGTGATGCCCTGAAGAATGGAAGGTATAAAATTCTCCACAAGCTAGGGTGGGGTAGCTATTCTACCACATGGGCCGCAAAGGACCAGAAGTATGCCTATTTCTACAACAGAGACTAGGGAACGCTGTTTTCTAATTCTGTGCTAGGGACGACCGCTATGTTGCAGTAAAGATCACGATATCCGAGGTTGAAGAGAGCGGCGAGCTCAAGATCTTGCGAGCGCTGTCTGCTCTACCCATACATCATCCCGGGTCGTCTCATGTGAACCAACTGTTAGACCATTTCACTCTTGTTGGTCCTAATGGTTCCCACGATTGTCTGGTGCTGGAACTTGTAGGACCTAATGTTGCAGATGTTGTTGCATTACACTGCAAAGATGACAGACTTCCTTCCAAGCTTGCGAAAGTATTCGCTAAGCAGGCGCTGCAAGGGCTCGATTTCCTCGCGGTCAACGATATTGGGCATGGCGGTAAGGCCTATACGCCTTAGGCACTTCCGTATCATACTAACTTTGCTCATAGATTTGCACACTCGAAACCTTGCTCTAGTCGTGTCTGATCTTAATTCTCTAAACGAAGAAGACTTCATTGCCAGGCTGGGGAAGCCCAAGACAGGCGCAGTGTCCAGATCAGATGGTGGGCCTTTGGCGCACAACGTACCGACTCAGATTATTCAACCTGCATTCTTCCGGAGAAGAGACATTATGCTGTCTTGTCCATCAATCAAGATCATTGACTTCGGAGAAGCCTTCTTTAGCGACATTGCGCCAAGCACGCTGCATACCCCATTGCCTGTACGGGCACCAGAGGTCGTTTTTGGGGACCGGCTGGATCGTCGAGTGGATCTATGGAGTGCCGGCTGTCTGGTAAACACCCATTGAATCTTCAAAATGGTCAACCTAACGGGCATAGATTTTCGAACTCATAACCGGGCAACCTCCGTTCGACGTCGTTATGTTGACTCCTTCTGTTCTCGTTGAGCAAATGATTGAGCTCACCTCTGACGAGCTACCGTCGAGGTGGCAGGCCAAATGGCATGCAATGCAAGAAGATGTGCCGCAAAAGGATGGGGGCTTTACGCTTCAAAAGTGGCTAGAGGAAACTTATTTTGGCAATGATAAACAGGCAGAATTCACGACGGAGGAAATTGCGAGGATAGCCCAAGCAATTGCGGGTATGTTAAGGCTTGAACCATCCCTCAGAGCCACGCCAAGCGAAATTCTTGCCCAAGATTGGTTTCAATAAAAAAAATATCCGGCGGCAATACTGATCAAATACGAGGTCAGTGGAGAATAGCGCGAACGAATAGTGGAATTATAAGTTTCATTGCAGGCTTGGAATCCGGGTCTCCCTTTACGATAAGAGAGATTTACAGGCAGACGTTCGAACCCATCTTGCCCTAACATAGAGATGTATCGAGTAGAGATTTATAGACTTCATTGGGTACTAGGCCGAATCGTTCTTTAGTGTTTGCATCCATCCACTTCCCCGAGTGGTTGATCAGTTGCAGGGGTCAAGCTCATGGCGGCCAACCAATCCAAGAAGCCATCGTGGCGCTCGGCAGTATCATTCACTAACCGGTAATTGAGTTTGATATGAAGGTAACACTCTATAAAACATTCCTTGGACGCACTCTTACTCATGAAATTGATTACAGAGTAACGAGCGTGGTGTTGCTAAAACGTCCTAGTGGCCAGTTGAAGACTGTAGGGGCTGATGGGCCACCTTTTTAAACCTCTGCCTCGTTCCGCGCCGCTTCACAAGTCTCCACGTAATTAATCAAAGTAAACTTCTCCCTTTGTATCCTTCTCCGGTACGAGATCCTACACCCACCAGCTAGATTTCCCGAACGCGGCAGCTGACGAAGGCTCACATCGTAAGAGGTAGGAACTCGATCACATGTGACGCCAGGAAGTCGTGACGCTAACATTGAGAAGAGTGGGAGGAGAAGCGTGTGTAAGAAGAACCTGGCCGGCAAATTCTGGGGTTGAGAGATGATGTCGAGTTTGGTGACGTATTCAAAGCTAGTGGGATGTCTGGCTGCCGTCAAGGCGATGTAGACACTATCCTTGGATGCTTAGTCATTCTAATTTAACATGAACATAGGATCCCTAGGTCCCCGACTCAGTATATTCCGCTCCCCACCTACAGGCTTTCTCGAACAAAATCAAATACTTTTACAATATCCTCAACCACATGCTCGAATTTCCATGTTACGCGAGTGAAAAAGCATCCTGCTAGAGTAGAGAAGGACAACTCAGACTTTGTGAAGTCGCAGTCAGTCCAGTTCTTTCCCCCGAGGCCAGATCTGTGCAACTCCTCAACATGCCGTGCGTAGGTCATGACGAGCCCGCCTGACCCCTTCTTAACCCGCAAAGGCAGCTGGTATGCTGCCCCAGGGGCTATGAACTCTAATCTTCCCCGATTATGATTTTCCACAATCTGCAATGTACCAACAACACCCCTATAGCTACCTACATGGTTCCGAAAGGCATTAGATGTTGCAAACTCTGGTTCGTATTCCCTGAGGAGTTTGGACTCGTACTTATATACCTGAACCCTGTAAGTGGAATCGCATATATTTGCGATCTCGTAAGTCTGCTTAATTAGCTCTTCAAGCTCAAGGCCTTTGAGCCCAAGATGGAGAGAATGTGCCAACCCCAAGCCAACGAGATTGGCCAAGTCGCAACGGAAGCTTCTCGAGTTGGTCAACACCACCACAGCCAGCTCGGTATCGGGAACTATGAAGACCGATGAAGTTGCGCCAATCATGTTGCCCCCATGAGAGAACATCCATTGCTCTGAACTTCCCTTATTCTTGCGTGACCCCTTGTCTAGAGGGAAAAAAGGCCAGGCGGCGCCATTATCTGGCACGTGTAGCCCAAGCTCTTTCATTGCTTGCTTCATTCGTCCGAAATTCTCACCATCTGCACCCGCAGGCCGCTGCTTAACGTCACCTGATAAATTCACCGTGTTCATCCCAGCGGCGTAAGCACAAAGTGGCTCGCTCCCAATTTTGCTTCTTAGATACGACTGTATGGCCACGATCCCGTGCTCTGCTTCCAAGCCTGCCATCGAGGGGTCATTGAATAACGTGACCCATCTTCCAATAAGCCTCGCATAGTCTCTTGTTGATGACCATGCTCCAGCTGCCCCTCCGATATAGAGAGCGTCGCCCACCTTGGTGGGGGCAACCGGAAAGGCGACAATATCCTCTGGCGCAAGGCGTTGAATGGTCTTGAAGGCCATTACTTCATCTAGGCCCCGGAGCTCATTACAGAGCTTCTCTCCATTGATCGGGGCACAATGTGCTCCAGCGATATTTTCGTCAAAATTCCAGCCGCTGATATTCATCGTTGAACGATACATGCCAAATTCCTTGAACCACGAGTTCACATAATTAGGCCAAAGCTCCTCTGTTACCTTCTCAATGACTCTTACAATCATGGCGTACGCGAAGTTGCTATAATTGCGATCGCCATCGAAGCTAGCTTTGGTCTTGAACTTGGGATTGCTTGGAAGGTGTTGAAATAGCGCATCAATATAGGAGAAGTCCGTGAGATTTATATGACCATCCGGTCCCTCCCAGATACGGTCGCATCTATACCATTCGAGTGTATGATCAAGAAGGTCGTGAATTCGAAGCACATCACCGTCTCGATGTTGCAGAAATGATTCAACGGGCAGAAAAGTGCTCACGGGTTCGTTGAGTTTCAGTTTTCCCGTAAAAACCAACTTGCCTATAACTGCGGCTATTATAGGCTTGGTCATCGAAGAAAGGAGATAGATGGTCTCTCCATCAGGCTTAGCATCTCCCCGGACGTCTCGGACGCCGATATGTTGATACTTGGTAGTGCCGCCCTCTCGAACAGCAATTGACATGCCGGCTGTGCCGAAGCGGCTCATCAGATCTTTCGCAACGGCCGTCCATACGTTGATCACTCTGTCGGTTGACATGATTATATCTCTCATATGTTGTCTCAGGTTGAAGGACTCGAATCTCAGGTACTGACATTAACCCATCTACTTAGTAATAGGCGTCATCAGCTTTTCCGGGGGCAATAGAGACGATTAGGACGTATCCCTGGAGGACCATATGTGTCTCGACGCGGGGAACTAAGAGCCAGATCTTATGTCTGCGCCAGACGTACAGAGTTTGAATCGAGGGTGATCCACGCCACTGGCGGTGCAAGTATCTGCTAGAAGCGAGCATCAGCGAAGCATGCTCCACGGCAAGATGACAGATACTTAAATGCAAGTCACTCGCAGTAAGTACGGGTACTTACATGGTCGCGATACCAATGCATACGGGTCAAGCAACACGAGTCAGGCCCGGATCCAATTAGGCGTGCGCTGGGCAGCAATGCACTGATGGACCCAGCCGATGCTGAACCCCATGGTCTGCTCACAGGTGCCTATCAGAGTGGTGCCTTCAGAAGTAAGGATGGCTGAAGAAGTCAAGATCAATAAAAGGAGGGTGAACGAAGGCACTGGCGACTATGTGCTGCGACCACGTGTCTACGCGCCAAATGAGTTGTAATAGATGCAGTAAAGATTCTTGAACCGTCGCTTAAGCTCGGTAACTGCTAGCTTCTCCTAGACGATTGGTGACTGGTGGACGCAGTCCGCGCTTGGAATATATTCTCCGGCTTTCGTAACCCGCGAAGTTCCGGTACCCAGGTCTTGACATATGTGCCCTCCTTGTCATAATCGAATGCTTGCTTGACTGGATTGAAAATTCGATCACGGCGTCCGTTTCCAACACCAGCAAAGTACTGCCAATTCGCCTAGTTTGAGGACACATCATAATCCACAAGGAACATCTCATACTACTCAGCCCCATACCTCCAATCGATTCCTAGATGTTTCGCAAGGAAGCTTGCGACATTTTGCCGAGCTCTATTTGAGGTGTATCCTGTGTGGATGAGCTCGCGCTGGGAAGCGTCAATGAGACCCATTCCCGTTGTGCCAGCGTATAACCTCTCGAGTATTTTAGCTACCTCTTGAGGCTTAGGGTCCTGATCAGGGGATGCTTTATCCTCGCTTGTGGTCTTCCATTGTGGTTTCTACTTACCCGGATCATTGTGCCCCCGCTTGTGCTTGTTGTATCCCTCGAGACAAAAGATAGAAGGCCCAATCTTCTGCATCCACTGTCGCATGTAGTCACGCCAGAGCATCCCAGAGCGTACAGTCCTTGTCCCATCGTTCTCTCCTTCACCATATCCCTTGGAGTATTTGTATGTGTCATCTTTTCCATCTTCATACTTGGCCATCTCTGTATGGATCTGCCGGGCTGTGATATAACCTTGAGCAAGAAAAGCAGAGAGCTTTGTGCTATAGTCGATGCCAATCAGGCCATTTCGAGTGCCCTTGTAGTTTACCATAACTTCCGACTTTAACGAGTGTACTAGTCGAGTGTGGGAAAAGTCCTTGCCTCCTTTGAATGGGTGAACTGATAGACAGTTTTCCGGAAAAGGAGGAATGTTAGGTATGAAGTCCCTAATGGGATCGAGAACTGCTTTCTTAAGCTCTTTATAGGTAGTTGGGATTTCAAACGGTGGCTTTTATGCTAGGATATCGTTTTCTTCTATGAGTGCTGGTAGAGACGACTTCTCTGGTTTTGGAAGAATAGTGTATGGCCTCTCGTGGAGAGGTTTAGTCTTCTTAAGGTACTCTGTAAAGACTTTAGGGAGATTATTGAGATTCTTAATCATTAAGTCTCGACTATTTGAGAAGAAATTAGTTGTTTTTTCCTTGTCGATGGCATAGTAATCGTAGGGCTCACTCGTCAACAAGATACTTTTCGTCGATCCATGGCTTGAACTTGACTCCTACGCCTTGACAGACAGCATCGACAGCTTCCTCGTCACCCTTCTCCTCGACCCCTTCGAGGCTTGTGATCCAGACCGCACCGACCTTCAACTGCTTCTGCCGAAGTCCATGGATTAGGTGCTATACCACGTTGCTTAGAACCCCGACACGTAGGATCAGTCCGCTATCCAGAGATTGTAAGGAACTCCTGAGGTTCTACACAGCCTTGCTGATGAACTTTGCTCGATGTGGTCCGTATCTCCAGACCTGGCCTACTGGACTTCTCGCCTTAGGAAAGGGGTAGGTGCTCTTATTCCCGTCTTTAATGAAGCCAGAGACCTCTATCTGGTGAGGGGGAAAGACGAAGATAGGTAGAAGGCGGGTGAACCCATGGTCACTCGTGGTCCCCAGGTGGTGTAAGATCGGGTGGTCGGAGACACGCAAGTCTCGTCGGCACAGAAGTATGAGAACGTTCTCAGTCGACATCATATTCAGAGACACTGTGAAGACAGGGGACAGTTGCGAGAGTATATAGTTGGAGAGGTAAGGTATAATTATGGTAGCAACCAAGGTGATTATCCGTCATGAACGAAGTAATGTGCCAGGGCACAGATTGTTGTATCGTATTTGATCAAACTTGACATAGGTTGGAAGAATCAGAAATAACCGGGCGAAAACGAGATAAGGCTCGTCTTAAGCCTGACTACCCGCCAACTAATCGCCCTAAGCCAGAACCAGGGGCACACAAGGTGGTGGCACAAGGTCAGCTTGCTCACTACACTGTGGAAGGCCGCTAGGGGCCATTAGACATTTAGGCTTTGCCATTGGCGACTCCCCTACCCTTCCAACGGGCAAGAGGGCTTCTTGGCATGTTAATGTTGAGTTGGGGGAGCAGGG
>NW_006921169.1:44213-49138 GCF_000392275.1 Phaeoacremonium minimum UCRPA7 | reverse complement strand
TGGAGGCTTCGTTTGTATAGGTATTATATGATATCTTAAGAGGGTGTTAGTCAGCAGTAGACACTACTATCCTATTTTATTGACGACCACGATATAAGCAGTATTGCTATAAGTGTCTGTCGATACCTTATAAACGACAATCTCTAAAGACACAGCCAACGACATCAAGACCTAATAATCAATAGGAATAGCGATTCTATGTATCTGGAAGGATAGCAACCTACGCCTAACGACTATATAAGCACTCCAAACATAATGTCTATATACACAGAATCATAACCTCCTAAAGATTAACCAAAAAGGAAAATAAACAAAACAAAGACAATTGACTACTAATCAAAGTCAAATTACTTAAAAGACTTAAAAAACAAAAGAGTCTAACGTTTAAAGTCGATTTTAAAATATAGTCGAAAAACTCGAAAATATGCCTTTATCAAGCCGAAAATATAACTATCATTAAGATAAATTATAACGAAAGATTAAACTTTCAAAATAATCTAAAAACTAATCAAACCTTGATTAGTTATCAGAATTTTGATTTTAATAAATATTTATATTTTTCAGAAAAATGGCTAGAAGGTAGCTAAATATACTTCTACAACCTATATACACTACCACTTTACTTTATCGACTTAACTATGATAAGATTTCTTAAGAATTGACACCTTTTAGAGACTGATCAAGCTTTATTCTCACCGATAAGAATAGTCTAAAACCTAGAAAACCAAAATAGCCTATATACATAGTCCCCTAATTCTGACCCTTATATATATAATTTTGCTTAAGAGGATACTAAGTAGAAAGTTATAGAATCTTGATAGAATTACTACCTAAAGCCTTAAAACCGTTAATTCTAATCTATTAAGACTCTAAAAAAGAAGCTTTACTAACGAATTAAATATACTAGATAATCTAATAATATTTGCCAATATAGAAGAAAATGTTAAGGCTAAGCCTTAACAATTTATATAAGGAAAAGATTGTGGAAACTCTAACAAAGATTGTCTTAAGACCACCCTAACCGCTAGCTTCTACTGATCATAAAATAAAGCGATTAGCTACTCTTACTAGAGAATTGCCTAAAGATATTCAAGCAAGAAGTAAGTAAACCTATTTTGTCACCACTTTTTAAAGAACAGACAACATTTTTTGCCAGTCATCGACGACAATCGAGCAATAATAGCAGCTATCATCCTTACCATTGGTACTTTAGAGTCTAATCATAAAACCAACTATAATGAAACGAGAAATGATGATTATGACAACTATGACCTAGATCTTGATAGACTTTGAAAGACCTTATTAGACTCTAAAGACTTTAAAGACCTTATTAAACCTAAGGTAATGCCAAGACAGTATATTAAAACATCAAGCAAAACCACTATAATATCCTACTACTTCGATAGATAAAGCTTTACTATATAAATAAACAAGCTATAGCCACCGCTATATACCTTAACGACTAATAGAGCCTAGACCTACTAGCGTAAGTAAAAATGATTTAAAGAATGTTTTATTAAGGATGGCATCAACGCTGGCCCTTAATAAACATTCTACCTGATAAAAAGATAAGAAGAATTCTACTAATCAGAGAAGAAAGAGTAGGATAAGAATCGATAACACTCTTAATCAGTATTGAGAATACTAGAAAAACTGAAGATTAAACCGATTCCTAACAATAAGCGACAAAACATATATATATAATATGTCATTACTAAAGAAAAGAAGGTAGTCTGAATCTAACAATATATCTTCAAATTTGCAAGCCTTATTCAACAAACTGAACAAAAATCAGTCTCATTTGTCTAATCATTAAAGCTCTTTGTCGATTGCCTCTATAAGGTATCAACAGAATCAATCTAGATTAGATCCTAAGCCTTCTACATTATCATCTACACTAGTAGTACTAACACTACTCGAAGGCTTCCAACTGTTGGATCCTCTAGACAATATATCATCAACACTAGACCCTACCATAGGTCTCTAAAATGACGATAGGTCTAATTATAATACTAGAAGAAAGTATAGTTTAAAATTCCGCCAAATACCTAAGCCTAATGCTATAGAAGCTCCTCGATTTAATGGTCAAAATGTCATCAAATTCCTTTGCCATTAGAAAGATATAGTCGAAGACTATAAACCTTCTAAAGACCAATAGGTTCGACAGATATACTTATACTATACTAGGGAAGCAAAATTGATTATAAAATGAATCGTCAAATTGGCTATAAAGAAGAAGGCTAGAAATCGCCTCACTTATATAAAAGAGAAACTATACGAACGTTTCCAAGCCTTCGACAAGAAGATGATACACAATTATACTATAGATCTAATCACCTTTCTCTAAAAGCCCTTACCTAATGATTCAAACAGCCTAAGTAATAGTGTCTTTAAATTTGAAAATCTACTTACCTATAATAATATCTTAAAAACAGATAAACAATATATATACTAATTCTTTATAATTCTTCCTTTCGACTATCAGTTAAGAATTCAGAATAAACTGAATATCTTCCTTAATAAAGTGCAAGATATATCGTATGATCAGATCCGTCAGATACTTTGGAAAATCCTAAAGGATAATATTAGAAGAATGGCAGCTACTTTAAAAAGGTATACCTTACCATACCTACAGTCTTATATAGCTACCACTCCTTCTAGTTACCCTCCCGCCATAATTAACACTCTAAGAGCCTCTTTAAGTGAATAGTACAATAATCACCTATAGCCGCAAGTTCTACACTTTGCTAAAGCTTAATTACGAGTATAAACACTACCGCCTATAGGAACCATTACAACCTTCAAATTAGCCGACATAATAGCCGCATTAAAAATCCAACGTCAGGAAATCAAAGCTTTAAAGACTAAAGTAATTAATATAAAGAATGGTAGGCAAGTAATCAATATAGCTTCAAACTATCATAAAGTAGCTTATTATCCTTCGCTATATCCTTATACTATTATACCTACCTACTATATACTGTCTAGATAGATTGATCTATCTTAATAGATATATGATTCCTTTTACGAAGGAGCCTAATATAGGTAAAGCAAATATAGCCAATAATAACGCCTAATAAATAAAGTAAAGTGCTTTTACTATAAAAAACTAGGAGAGTGAATAAACAATTATAATAAGTATTATAATGATCAGCTTTATAAGGTCTGTCACTATGACAGTAATATATAATTATTCTTTTCTAAAAAGCTTATAAATGTTAGAAATATCCTAAATATTCCTAAGATATTGACAAAGCGATAGAGAAAGAAAGGAAAGATAAAAAATATTATATATTTCTAGCTTACCTAATATATATCCTTGCCTAATGCCGCTACCTTACGATAGATAATCAAAGAAGACAATCCGCCAAATATATATATTAGTATAAAATATTTGACAGTGTCTAATGATGCAATTGATAAGGAAATACAACCTACCGAGAAACCACCGCCAGACTAGAAGGCTAAAATCACCCTTTAGGGTAGGAGTGTCGTTACTTAACGAATTGATTAAAGATTAGAAAGGAATATACTAACTATCTTACAATAAGCAAAAGTAGAAAAAATCGAACAAGCTATATATATTAACACGAAAATATAATTCATCATCGACTATGATAGTGGACCTTCCTTCACCATAGACCCAGCAATCTAAAGCTTTATATAAATAAGGTACAATCGATACAATTCTATATCTCCTTTCCTAATAATTGATTTGTTCGCTCCTAAAGATAAACAAATGCCGCTCTTATTATTCGCCTAAATCGCCAAGAAGTATAAGACTAAGTATGATATATCATTATAAATCGTCGAAATTGATGATACAACAGCTAATATAGTAGGAGGAGATAAGATAAAGGTTAATCAGCCTTTAGATAATAATAAAAATTGAAATGAAAGTAAATTAAGGAAAATAAAACTATAATCAAATCTAAAAAAGATAAAGGAAAATTTTTCAGAAGACTATAGTAGTCCTTCTAGATCTAGCCCTAGTGTTAGCCCTAGCTATATTAGTTCTAACCTTCTAATCAAAGTAGGAAAGAATAACCTTATGATAACTATAACACTTGATAAGAATGTAAAATCAACAGAGAATACTAAGGAAAGGTTAAGGAAGGGAATTAGCTAAGAAAAAGTAAAAAGCAAAGTATAAGAAACAAAAATTATGCTAGCACTATAAATGCAAGAATAACTTATAGAAAGGCTCTTAAGCGAATTGCTTACGACCACTATTAAGATATCAAATGCTGATCTCCTACTTTTGAGTATACAATTGACGACAAGGTTCTTCCAGCTAGTAGAAAATATAAAAGATAAAGTAATGGAAACAAGGATCCTGCCAAAAACGACAATAGAAAAGGTAGAAAGTAGCAACTTATATACTTTCTCGACTATCTAAAAAATCAATTTGAAAGACTATCAAAAAGATTCATTCGATATATTAACGTCAGCCATAGTTTACGGAAAGGAAGAACCAATTTAAATCCTACTTTAATATATAACCTTACAACCGTTACCAACCTAAATCAGCGCCTTACTAAGGGTGATTATACGATTGAAAGAAGAGTATCAAGAAAGTAATACCTTTCAAGCTATAATTGACAGCGGATCGTAAGTCAATACTCTTTTATATAAAGTGTAGAAAGCGATAGGTTTGCTATCATATAGGATGAGTATAACTTTGAAAGGGATTTATACTAGAGAAGTGCCTTTTTTTAGAAAAGTAGTCATAAACATTTATCTGATAGCTAATCTATGTTAGTAGGCCTATTTCTTTATCTTACCATCATCTAAATCCACCAACAAAATCTTATTAAGTATATCCTTTATTATTAACATAAAGTTTTCATATAAGTATAATCTATCATCTAAGTATATTTTTGGCTAGATTATGTTAAAAGGCAGGATCAAAGTCTAAATACCTA
>NW_006921169.1:35633-43858 GCF_000392275.1 Phaeoacremonium minimum UCRPA7 | reverse complement strand
TAACTACTGCTACGCTTTCTAAGGATTCCTTACACTAATACTCTTAAGAGACTAAGTATTAGCCTAGAAAATGTCCCTAATATGGTCATACTTAAGGAGAGGAAAGTGTTGGTTAGAAAAGTAGCAAAGGAAAATATACTGAAAATCGTTAAAATTATAATCAACTTAGTTATTGACTTGCTTGCTAAATATATATAGAAAGAGACTTTAAGTAAGAAAAGAAAGATTGATCAGTCGTTAGAGGGTATATACAAACAATATAAACCAACCAAAAACTAGATATATATCAAACCGTTTCAATAAATCGGAAGATTTAATATAAAGAAGACTAAGACTATTATGAAGAAACTGTTAAAGACACTGACGATCATAGTGAAAGAAACAGTTAGGATTTATACAATATATAAAAGAAAAATACAAAAAGTATAACCTATAGATAATTTGCTGTCTAACGGTTTGTTACCAAAAGGCGATTTATATTAAAGATAGAAAAGATAGGACAAGATAAAGAATCAAATCAAGAAAGAAGGGAAATTCGACAATCTAATGACTAGGAAATTCAGCAAAATCAAAGAAGGAATATATCTAACGACTAATCAGCTTAAAACGATACTAGCAGACTATAATATTAGGCTCCTACCTAAGGAGGAATTACTATTGTAAACGATGCTTTTCAATAGAGAAGAGGCGCTTACCTAAGACTTTAACGACATAGAAGCTATCTACAAATTGATAGCATCACCTTAAGCAATCAAGACGATCGAATATAAAGCTTGGCAAGTATCTAATATATCAATTCTAAAGCCCTTTATAAGGAAGGTTATCAAACTATTTAAGGAAAGGATTATAAGAAAAGTATTTGAAGAAAGTTATATAGCTTATAGAAACTTATGATTCCTAGTATAAAAGAAGGACGGTGGTCTCCACCTAATCAACAATGCTACAAAGATTAATATAGTCATAGCTTAAGACATATTTATACCTTCAACTGCTAAAGAACTTTCTAAAGATTTTGATATATATACTGTTTTAACACTTTATAACCTCTTCTTTAGATATAATTAGATTCTTCTAAACATAAAAAGTAAGAATTTGACGACGTTTACGATACTATTGAGTCTATTGAGAATGTATATATTGCTGTAAAATATAACAAATTCGATGGTATAATTTATGTGGATCATAGTCCACATTCTCTATAACCTAATTCTAGACGTCTGTCAAGCTTTCTTTAACAATCTCTATATTAAAGGCCTAACTACTAAATATAATAATAAGCCCTATAATCAGTATCTAAAGCTTCGAAAATTCATTATAGAGTATATATAGAATATCGATCAAGTCCTTCTAAACTGCAAACTAGCTAAAGTCACTATTATAGCCAAGAAATCCCAATGATATAAGAAGGAAGCTATTATAATAGAATATCTTTATAAAATAGATGGCTATAAGCCTGATTAAATGAAGATTCGTAAAATCCTTAAATAAAAGTAATATAACTGTTTAAAAGACATATATACCTTTCTTAAAATTGTCGGCTTCTATCAGATCTAGATAGAAGGATATATAACTATAGCTAAACCACTCTTCAGACTAATATAGAAGAATATACCTTTCGAATGGGCCGAAGCATAACTAAAGATAATAGATAGTCTAAAACAATCTCTAATAAATCCTCCAATCCTAATCAACCTTAACTATACCCTAGAAGATAGCATAATCATCTTAATAATCGATACTAGTCTTATAGGATAGGATACTATGCTAATATAGTTAAAAGATAGTCATCGAAAACCAACACGATTTGAAAGTAGAATCTAAACCTCTACAGAAGCTAAGTATGATACAATAAAACAAGAATACTAAAATATACTATTTACGCTTAAGCAGCTAAGATACTACCTTTATAAAGTCAGATTTACCCTTAAGATAGACGCTAAAGTGCTAATATACTAGCTTAATAAGATAATGACCGACTTACCTAAAGCACTAATCAATCGTTAGATTATCTAGATTCGTTCGTTTGACTTTAAAGTAAAGTATATTAGTAAAGCTAAGAATTCAATAGTCGATAGATTGTCACAAAAACCAGCAATACTTAATAATATAATCAAAAAAGAGTAGAAAGACAATCTTTAAGACTTTATTAACGCCTAGATTATAACAAATATTATTATAAAAGCTGATCAAGCTTTAATTAACTTAGATAATCAGTTTAATTAGTTATAAGCTTCTTACAAAATCAGTCGATACTTTCTTTATAATAAGATACTAGCTGATTATAACTCCTATCAACAAAAAAGATTCAAAAACAAGTATAACCACTATATAATACAAGATAGTATACTATACTACCAAAAACAAAATAAAGCTTTTAGAAAGATTATAAATAATCTAGAAAAGCGAAAAAAGCTGTTTAAAAAAGCTTACATTATATATAGTCACAAAAGAAGAGATAGAACATACGAAAGGATATAAAGAATATACTATTAAGACAGAATATATCATCAAATATAAGAAGCTATTACTTCTTATATACAGTGTCAAAAATAAGATTTAAAACAATATAAAGAGAAAGCTAGACTTACAAATCTCCCTAATCAGCCAATATAGTATATTAATATTGATATTCAATATATACCGCCATCTTAAGGAAAGAAAGCTCTTTTAAAAGCAAGATATAATCTAACTAGTTTTGTGGAAGCAGAAGCTATCGCCAAGGCTAACTCAAAAACAGTTTGAAGATTCCTTTGGCAAAGAATCGTATGCTAATATAGGTTGTCTATCATGATCACCATAGATAGAGGATTAGAAAACAAAGAAGAAGTTACTAAGTTTTTATAAGAGCTTGATATCTTCAAAGTCACTATATCTTTATATAATGCTTAAGCAAACGGTATTATAGAGAATAGGCATATACCTATAATATCAATAATAGCTAAATACACTAATAGAATAAGAAAGGATTAGATAAAGCTACTACCAACCATCCTTTTTGCTGACAGAATGTTAATTAGAAGATCTTATAGATATTCTCTATTCTATTTAATGTATAGATATAACCTAGTTCTTCCTATTAAAACAGTTGTCCTAACTTGGCAAGTTCTAGCATAAGAGAAAACAATAGACAGCTATAATCATCTATAAGAAAGGCTCAAAATGCTAGAACGTAAGGAAGAAGATATAAAAAGAGCTTATGATACTATCTTCGCTTTTAGGCAAGCATTAGCAAAGTAAAGAAACAAGGCTAACAAACACTGATTCTGACCAGCTAACGCTAAACTATAAGAAGAAGATCTAGTCTTAGTATTTGATAACCTTAGGTCGATTAACAAATCTATAGTAGTAAAGCTAGCATATAGGTGGAGAAAGCCTTATATAATTTAAAAAGTCAGGAAAGATAAAGGGTATAATATTTATCTTCTATAGACTTTAGACAGCTTTCCTATATATAAAACCTTCGCACCTATCTGTCTAAAGAAATTTGTCAAAGATAATCAAAGCATATAGATGCCATCTACCAAAGATAAGATATAGTTGATAGAGTTGCCAAAATACCCTAAACAATCTATACTAAAGAAAGATAAAGAGGTAGACAACAATTCAGTTAACATAAACTAAACTATAAGACTAGACAAGAAGGGTGAAAAACAATAGAAACAAGAAGAAAACGACCCTCCCCAACGTATACTTTGAAGCTAAACCAAGCCTAAAGACCAACTAAAGGATTGAGTCAACCAAAGCAAAGTCCATAAGCATATGCCTAGATACGCTAAAGAAGGAGATAGCAATAGCGACGAAGATAAGGAAAGATCAGCAAGTAAAGAAAGCGTAAACACTAATCAAAATATAGTAGAGGATGAGATAATAGTTGTAAAATCTAAATAATACTAAGTTCTGTCAATTGATATTGATAAAATATAGTTATATTAATCTTTCTTCTTCTCTTACTAAAAGCTTACTCTCAAACAACCATTCAAATAAAATTCTATCTACCAATTAAGTTGAATAATACTACCCTATGCTGATTAGTAGCTAAAAGCTTCTTACAAAAGGATAACTTAATAGTATAGCCTAATTTGTAAAATACATAGGGAGATAATATTGTTGAGTAGAAAGGAAGAATGACATATAAGATAAGGAAAGAATTTTATTAAAGTAAATTTCCTTTATTATATAAGCTAGCTTTATAATTGTTCTTTCCTTAATCAGCCTAATACTTTAAAGTAAATAAGGAAAATATCATCCTTTATTTAGTTTTTACAAAAATATTATTATATAATGTCATCAAGACTCTACCTTCCCTTTTGCCTTATTGCCTTATAATTTCCCTATCCTTTCAGCCTTTTTCTTCTAATCAGCTTACTACTTCTTAATATAATTATCCTATTTCTTCTTAACTTTAGTAACTATACCTTCCTAACAGATAACCTTTATAATCTAACATATTTTGAGACAAAGACAGTAAAGTCCCAATTCTAAGAAGCTCCTTTTATAAGTGGCCATCATCTAGATACTAGGGTATGTTCCAATACCTTTACCTTAAGTGTTATAGAAGCAATCCTTCTCTTCTAGATGGTACATACAATTGCTACAAACACTATAGTTAAATCTAGGCACCAAAACACACTCGAAAAATAGCCATATAATATATACCTTAGTCTCAGTCTAATGCTGAGGAAATCTCCTAATCGACTTTAGATAGTAGTTTTCATAGTACTCACATAAGTTAAGATTGTAAGTACTGTAAAGCTAAACGAAAAGACCCTTCACTCTTCTGCTACAGCTACTGATCAGCTTTATATAATTGCCAAATAGTCCTCCATTTATAATCTCAACAAAAACTGACTTAAACTTCGTTGGTTGAAAATTAAGTTGCCTAATAGTTTGCTATAATTTGTTAGAAAGAAGGTCTTAAAATAGCTTTTTTATAAAGTCTATATTTTCAATAGTCTATTTAAGGTAGAGATTATACGCTAGACTCTAAACTTTAGAGATTATAATCATCCTAAGATAGTGCTGCCAATTGAAGGTGAAGGTAGAAGCGCTATTATCAATATATAAGTATCTTAAGACTCAAGCATATATACCCTTATCCTCAATCTCTTAAGTTTAAAGTAGATAAAAGACGATAAAATGATTAAGGTTCTAATCAGCTATAATTGATTATTATAGTATAAATTAGGTAGATATTAGACTTAGAAATGATAGTTAAAAAAAGAAGGAAAGGTATAGAAAGTAAGATATATAAGATGGTAGACAGTATTTATAAGTGAAAAAAAAAGGAAAAATAACAAAGTGCTTATACAATTCATACAACCCAAACAATAAGATAAGACGAATTGATTATACTCATACAAAAGAAAGAAGTATATAATTAGGAAAAAGCTTCCTTTATTTTCATATAAAACATATTCATTATATAAATATAAATTAGACAAAGCATTTCCCCTTCAATCCTATACCTATCTATCCCTACGACAACAACCCTTCTTTATATCTCCTCCTTCGTATATACGATTATAGCTGTACAAAAACAATTTAGAAGATATTATATTAATTTAAGACTGATCAAGCCTAGCTCTTCTTTCCCTCTTTACTTACTTTAAATAAGTAGTATAAGTAAGGGAGAAAAAAAGGACAATTTTACGATTCGCCTCTTTTCATTATTTAATATAGGGTCTAACAGCGGCAATAAACGACCTATCAAAAAGCAGCGGTACCTCTTTTATAATTATAGCCTTAATAGAGAGAAAACTAATGAAAATAAGCCTTCTACACCTTAAGGTAGAAGGAAGCCTTCTACTGTCAATTATTGGCATACTATAAATCGTCTTAAAGAGCTTCCAGTTTCACATATATCTAAGCCTCCCTTTAGATAAGCCTTTGCTTCTTTACCACTTACTAGCCTAAACCCTAGACTGTCAACACCTATTAAACCTTAATCTTCTATAGAGGATGATAATATATAGAATCCTAAGGCTCCTATCAGATTTAGGCTATAGAGTAACGCTACCGTTCCTTCTCCTATGCTTATAAGACCTTCTAGTTCGACTAGAAGGCCACCGTCTGTTAAGCCACCTATTGATTAAAATAACCTTATAAAGCCTAGTCAACTAGCTCGATCAGCTGCTATAAGCTATATCAGTCTTACTAATCAAAGAGGAGCTGATTTTATACCTTCTTTACTAAGTCAACGAAAAGACACTATCATAAACATCTCTCAGACTTAGCTAAGGATGCCAATCAAAGAGGTTAGCTAAACTTATAGAATTATAAATATAAGAGCTAAAGCACTTTCTCTTATTAAGGAAATCAACCTAATTAGTCGACCAACTTATTTCTTTACGCTAGCTAGAGAGTATATGCTAAAGATATTTATATAATACTTTTCGTACGTTAAGCCTTAAAGTATGTAGATAAGACATAATAGACTAAACATCCTAATTACTTAAATAAAGCTAGGCCTTGTTCCTATCCCTACCTATATACTAGAGCTCTATAATCTAGAAGGATACTTAATAAGGAACGAATAGCTTATCTAGAAGGTGATCAAAGCTAGGCTACTTATAGAATGCTAAGATATCCTTACTTAAGTGTGGATTCTAACTACTACTATATAAGAATTAGAGACAAAGCAATTCCCTATAACTAAAGACAATATCCTTTTTATCCAAACTCGCTGATTTCTTATATACTTGCTATATTAGCATAATCATTAGTATTTAAATATCTATGATTAGGCTTACTATAATGCCTACTTTTTCGACTCTTTCCTTAAAGAATCTTCGGCTTAATATATATGATGGGTAAAAGAACTATTAGAGGACTGACTAAAAGAGTAAGAGATATTGGTTCTAACTTATAAAACTTTGACAATATAGTCAGTATAGATTACTACTTAAAGAGCCTACTAGAAGTATAGTCTCTTTTTGCTTGAAAATATATAGATATTCCTTAGAAAATAATACCTTTACTATACTAAGCTAGCCATTGACTAGATAGACTCGAAAGTCTATAAAGGTTGTAAAGATTCTAATCTTTAAGACTTAATATAAGAGCTTTAGATTATCATAATTAGGAAAGAGATTGAAAACAAGATAGCCTTACGTATGTCTGAAGCTCCTTAAATCAATAACACTTAGGAGGATTAGATCTTTAGAGTCTCAAACTTTATTATCGCTACAGAAAGACCTAAAGTCAAGATAGAATATAACGACTATATTTTAAAGATGAACATAAAGGTTGACTCTAATGAGTTAAAGAAGATATTTAATCCTTGAAAAGATATCTTCAATCAATTGTTAAAAGATAAAGCTAATAATAAAACTAAGGTTTATTAATATGGTTAAAAGACTTTTTTTATAAATATAAAGGGTGATTTAATAAAGGAAGAAATGAAGGCTTTAAGCAACAGAGTCAGCTCTATAGATCTAGATGGTAGTAGAGTCCCTTCTTACGATAGCTTAAGTAGAGGAAGTATATCCGAATATTATACCTAAATAAGCAATCGAACTATATCATTAAGTCGACTCCTTATTTCTCGAAAACAACCTAATAATGATCAGCAAAAATAGATTCCTACTAAGCCTTAAGTACCATAGTCAGATGATAAACCACCGATCAAGAAACACCCTACTTATAATCATCACCTTAAACCTAATACCTACTTATCACCATCATATAAGGCTAGATAGATAGGCTAAGCTAATTATAAGAGAGAATAAAGACTAATCATCAGAAAGACTTATCTTAATCTAGTATAGAAGAAAGAAGAGCAAAATAGAGCCTAAGATTTAAAGGCTTAGCAAAAGCAAAGATCTAAGGCTATAGAAGCTTCTATTTTATCTCTTATACCTTAATCTCCTTAGAGTAGCATTGTATGGTCTAATCACTCTCAAAATCCTTCTTAGCCTTCTTAGAACCTTAATCGAAGGAAAGAATCGCTTCCTACTAAAGGTAGTCAGACTTAATAGAAGCATAGTAAAAGATATCTAAGTAAGTCGACAAGGTTTAGTAAGAGACTTTACAAACAGTATAAAAAGCTGTAAAGTCTATTGATTAAGACTCTATCTAGCTAGATAAGCTAGTAGACTATCTTAAGCTTTATATATTATTAGTTTTCTTACCTTTTGTTATATCTTAGTCTCTTCTTAATGGTTGGTAGTGACCAAGATGGGGAGAAGTAAGTTAGGAAAGTAGGGTCTTACCTCTGCCAGCAATCA
>NW_006921169.1:23126-35468 GCF_000392275.1 Phaeoacremonium minimum UCRPA7 | reverse complement strand
ACTGCTGCCCTGTTTCAATGTCCAGGTCAATCAATCCGTGGAGATGCGCCAATGCTCACACACTATCATACCATCAAGATTGAGTAATTAAAATGAAGGTTTATGTTGTAGAGTAGAATATTTCAAATAGAACCCTTCGAATGGCGCGACCCCCCTCATCAGATCCAAATCACTGGCAAGGAATCGTGCCCCTCGGTAAAGTCCCTGCTGAGGCCGGTCACAACCACGATAATGAGTCGTATTCCAACGTCTCGTGAATGCCAAATTTCCTGCTCCGGATTTCCCGTTGTAATTCACCAGTTGCCCCTCGATATATTACGACAATCATCGTTTCTGGTTCTCCAGGAACCAATCATTTGGATCTCCCTTTCCTGTACCACTTTGCTGTGATCGGAGCAATCTTCAACTTCTCTGTTCCATCGGGACCACCGAGCGCCTTTGCACGTCTCAATGCTTTGTTCGACATGATCGTGGGCGCATACGTATTGCTCGTCAGCACTGCGCCATGGCTGCCCAACTGTTTTAAGCGCGTGATGGAGGAGTTTGACCCCACGGCGATGGACCTTGTTGATGGCCCAACACAGGCTATTCTTGACAAGCTCACTTCTGTCAGCTGTCAGTTTCGTGTTCCTGGCATGAAGGCGCATGCCGGACCGCCGAATCCACTGGCCTGTGACGTTGAGACTTATCGTATTGCCATTGCTCATATTAAACATTGTTTCGCGGAGGATAGCAGGGGCAGGGTTAGGGGGTCTTGCTTCTCGATTGTTACAGCAGTGGATCAAAGTTTCTTTCAAGCTGTCAAAGTCATGGAACCCATGGCGCTATTCATCCTCCTGCTTTACGGTGTGCTTCTAGATCGAGCTGCTCAGGACAAGGCCATGTGGTGGCTTGCATCAGGAGGGAAAGCCATCGTCGAAGAAATCTCGGGAATTCTGGCGCTTACACCAATTGTAGAGATTCCAGATGCAGTAGAGGTCATTGCATGAACAAAAAAGGAAGTCGGCCTGTCCACTCCGGGCCAGCTCGCTAAGTACGCGGTAATAAGTTGATAGATTAATCGTATGACTTCTCGGCTACCCTATCTAGCAAGCGAGCATCGAGTTTTCCCAAGTCAACATTTCAGAAACAGTACATACGGCTCTAGCGGTATAAGACCAATGATTGACCTGTGTCCAGTGGATGAGCACGATCCCGGAACCTGTGGGTTAGCCATCCAAACTCGTCGCTCAAGTGGCACTCTTTCCAGTAATCTTCTCAATAACGTCGTCCCAGGTAATGTTGGAGAAGAGCGGGGCGTCCACCTTGCAAACAGTCCCCGGCTCAGGTAGGGTACCATTCAACCAGTAGTTTGAAAGAGCCTCGAAAAGTACACGCCGAAGGGTTGATAACACCAGTAAGCTATGATCCAAGGGGTCAGATTTCGGTAGAATGACATGCAAAGAAAAGCCGAGGGGGAAAACTTACGCGGTATCCATCGACCTCCAGTACAACACTGCCCTCCAAGCCCGAGCTGACATTGTGCGCGGAACGGATGGGCGTATGAGCGTCATAAGAGTTTCCCATTACGAGGATCGGATTCTTTGTACGGACTTGGAAATCGCCTTGGTAACGTTCGGTTGGATCGATGTCCCACTGAGCACATGCCATGCTAAGACTCATTGCGGCACCTCCCATAGCCTTGCTTGTGTTCATAATAAGGTGTGCAGCAGGCAAAAATTCGTCCCACGTCTTGGCTCTCGCCGCTCGGTCCAAGCAATGAATACCTATTGTAGACATGCTTAATGTTCCCTGTGCCTCGAGAGACTCAACCCCACTAAAGTCTATGATGGACTGTTCATCTATTTCGCCAGAAAGCAGCATGTAGAGTGCGGTGGTCAGGTTGGGCCAAGCGGATGCCGAATAGAAACTCTGAGCCACCATATTGTGCAAGACAGTCTCGTCGATGAGCCAGTTCCCGACAGGAATAGGATGGGTCCTGACCTTGTCGAAGAGGTCCCAGACAGATTCCTCCAGCTCCTCCGCTGTAGCGTTATCGCGAGCCAGAGGGCAGACTTCGGGGTTAGCGGCGCAGCCCTTGAAAATACCAGAGAAGACTTCATCTGACTGTGTCCACTCTTCAAAATCACTATAAACGTGGAATTGTATGTAAGCATCAAACTGGTCGCAAGTGGGTCATCAATGACGTACGCATATGCGTTGTAGTACTCATGCGGGTTCTGCACGCCGTCCAGGACTACTTTATCGACCTTGTCAGGGAACATGGAGACTAATGTTGCACCTAATGTCGTGCCATAAGAGAATCCTGTGCTGGTCGTTAGCCAAAGACAAACCCGTTTCCGAGCTGAATATCATGCTGACCCCAGTATCTCAACATTCCGTCTTCGCCCAAAGCCTCCGCAACATTCATGAGGTCTCTTGCCACGAAAGCTGTGCTAACAAAAGCCCCAGTCTCATTTTGTTTGCGAGCGCAAGCGTTGGAGTCCACGGTAGCTCGTGACCAGAGTCTCCCGAGAACCACCTCATCCGCGTCGTTGGGAAATGTCTGGGCTTGCATAAACTTCTGAATATCGGACTCCGTATCGTAGCATGTGAATGGTATCGTGCTGCCAACACCCCTGTCTTGTAATTAGTTGTGACTCTCTCGTTTCTATATTGTTATTCGTCGTACCGTGGATCAAAGGCGATGAGGTTGTATTCTCCTCCAGATAAGCTGAGATTGGCCCCATTAGACTGTGCATACTTGTTCGACAAGATTCGAAATTCTTACATTTGCAGCAGCGGGGCTTGAGAGACTAACTTCGCCCGACCAGGCTCCCCTGGACCCCCAAAGTTGTGAAGAATGCTGCCTTTTGCGGGTTGTACAGGTGCCGGAACTCTTAACAGCTCGAGGCTGAGAGTGACGTCGGAATTTTGTTGATTATAATCGAGTGGAACAAATAAACGACCACAGTCGACTGGCAAGGCACTACCGAGGTCCTCAGCGCAAGTACCCCATTGTATTGTGGGCTGGGAAGTGTTGTTGGCGCAAGCAGCACCGAGGAAACAAAGGCCTAGTACGAGCTCTCGGAAGGACGTCATGGTAAGGGGAAAGCAGGGTGTGTCGCTGCAAGTGTACTCTCTTGCGGGCAAGAGAAATGGAAGTCATGGCGATCTAGAATGAGCCAGTACTTATAGAAGACCGAAGTGTATGAGAAGAATGACATAATTAACAACAGTGAAGGAATCGGTGACAGAATAAGCTCAAATCCGCCTCAAAGAGCTGAGCCTCAAATTTAGTGGAAAATGCATTGACCTGACTCTCTGTACTACCCATAGCTGTCCTAGAGCTGGAAGAGCAGCCTGGACCTTCTCAATAGGAGCCCGGCCACTCCCTGCCAAAACGACATTCCTTCCATTCTGTCGTGTGACAAAGATGGAAGTTATATCGGTGATGACTGCAGGCAATGAGGAAGTGTCTGAGTATCGCGTGACAGGTTCAAGTCCTGGGATTCTATTGCGTTGTGTTTAATTCACATGAAAATTCGAATAAATTAGGTACACGAGCTCAGATGTGCGACTTGGCTACGGTCAAGGTTCGAACGTAAAGCTCGAGTCAACCGTAAACATAGCCTCGCAGGCAATGTTCTGAGTCGAGTTCCCCACTTGCACTCTATATTCTCCCTCTTCAACGGCCCACACATGCGAAGTTTCGTCCCAGTAGGCAGTGTCCTCAACCTTGATCGAGATGACAATCTCTTGACTGCTGCCAGGTGACACCTCGATCCTCTTGAAACCAGCTAACTGCTTCAGCGGTACGTCAATTGACTTCCCCGGACTCGAAAGATACACTTGGACGACTTCCGAGCCGACGACTTTGCCTGTGTTCTCCACCGTAGCTTTAACATCGAGACGGTCCCCCCTGCCGACATTCGACCTTGAAAGCCACATACTTGAGATCTTGAACGTAGTATATGAGAGACCGAATCCAAAGGGGAAGAGCACCTTGCTGGGATGTTTATCGTAGTGACGATATCCAACATATACGCCTTCTTCGTAAGAGACCTGAACATTATCGACGTTTCCAGGGAAATTCTTGTAGCATGGTGTGTCCTCGATAGTCCTTGGAAAAGACACTGGTAGCTTGCCACTCGGATTACTCAGGCCAAAGAGGATGTCCACAATCGAATTTCCCGCTTCTTGACCGCCAAACCAGGCCTGGACAACAGCGAGCGTCTTTTCTAGCCAGGGCATACTGATTGGACTGCCAGTTGAATTGACTACTACAACATTGCTGTTGACCGAACAAATAGCTTCAATAAGACGGTCCTGTGACCCATGTGCTGGTAAACTCATGGTCTCCCGGTCCTGCCCTTCGGTCTCCCAGACGGGAGTATTACCTACAAACACGATTGCCACGTCTGCATCTTTCGCTACTGCGACCGCCGGCGAGATCAAGTCTTTTTCGTACTCTTGCTGCTCCATGAAGCCTGCTCGCACTGAGACAAGATTCTTCAGAAGCGATAGGCGGTGAGGATCGTCGTCTTTTGGCGCGTAAGATTCGACCTGGATATCGTAGGAGACACCAGCTTTGAAATGATATTGACAGTTTTCATCCACGGCACCCCCAAGAACGAAGGCCATGCTGTCTTGACAATCGACCCTCGTGTCGAGGACAAGTTTATCGTTGATTCGCAGCGTCGACCTGCCCAAACCGCCCAAGCTTAGATAGTGACGACCGCTGTGAGCAGGGACGTACGCTGCTCGGAGTTTAGCTGCTGCGCATCCACGGCCAGAGAATCCAAGCTTCGCCGAGCTCGATATTTCTATTGGGCTGAGTAACATATTGGCGCTTGCGTAAGTCGCAACCTCGACGCCGGGTCTCCCTTCAGTGAGACTCAAATCATCGACCCAATCTGGGAGATTGCGAAAGATGTGTGCGCCTTCAAAGTCTTGTCAATAGGTAGAAGTCAAGAGTCGGGTCAGCCACGTACCTGGTTCAAAGCGTAGATCGAAATCCTCTCTAAGATGTGTCTTCAACGCCTCCCAGGGCGTGATCTTATAATGGCAATTGACTTTGGCCGAGCCTCCTCCGTGTGCCAGGCATTCTTTCGCAAGACCCAATACGGCGATTGATTTCAACTTGTCCTTTGCTAGAGGTAGGATGTTCCCTTCATTCCTGAGCAGGACGATGCCTTCTGCGGCAACCTTTCTTATCAAAGTGCGGTGCTTAGGGAGATCGATCTCTTGTTCTTCAGGAGTGGATCTCCTAGAGCCGAACTTGTCGACTCTCTCTAGTAGTGTCAAGAGGTTCCTGACGCGGCTATCCACTGCTTCCTCTTTCAACTCCCCAGACTCAATACTGGCCTTCACACTACTAAGTCGACGCTGTTCTGCGGGTCCAGGCATCTCCAAATCTAAGCCTGCCTTGATAGAAGGTGCGCACGAATTGGTGCCTCCCCAATCACTCACTACTGCGCCATTCCACTTCCACTCATCCCTCAATACAGTCTGAAGGAGATCCTCATGAGAGTCCATATGAATTCCGTTCACAAGACTATAGCTTGACATCACAGCCCAAGGATGGGCAGATTTCACAGCAATTTCGAAGGCTTTCAGATACAGTTCTCTCAACGGCCTCTCGCTGACGCTGATATTCATCGTGAACCGACGTGTTTCTTGCTCATTGGCGACGTAATGCTTGAGCGTAGCGCCAACCGACTCACCCTGCATTCCAGCGACGTACCTCGCTGCCAGTCGTCCGGTGAGCAATGGATCCTCCGAAAACGATTCGAAGTTTCTCCCGCCCAGAGGAGATCTATGGAGGCACACCGTTGGTCCAAGCCTGAAGCACGTACGTATTGTCAACCGCAGGACTTTGAAGTCGCCGCTCGGACGGAAACGACTTACCACGACGGAGGCGCCCTTGGTCATCGCCTCCTGAGCAATCGCTCTTCCAACTTCCTCACAGATGTCCTCGTCGAAGGTCGCGGCCAACATGACCGAGGCGGGAAAACATGCTGCCGAGGGCCCGGCGTGGAAATGTGAGCCTCTGGCACCATTGGGGCCATCCGTAAACTGTTTCAAGTGTCAGCTGTCCATCCTCCTTCGAAGGCTTCCTCCGATGTCCGCGTTGAGTGGTAAACTAAGCCTTCTATGGCAAGCTATCTCTAGGATCATCATCCCAGTACTCCTTCCATTGGCGCATGAGCACCTTTGCTCCCCCGGTTCGCTCTAATGTTTCCCCATCCCAAAAGACGTAGCCCCATCGCCGCAAGTCATCCGAGATGTACCAACCGTACAGGTCACTGTACGTACCACCCCAGATCATGGTCCAAGCGAGTGATGGAGCGTCAGGCTCGCCGTCTCCTCGGAATGGAAATGGAGCGTTCTGCATTTGTTCATGCTTCGATGCGTGGCTTTGGCGCCGCAAGGCCTGTTGTGTTTCACCAAGCACGCCTTCGAGTGCATTGAATGGGATATACGAGGTTGTAATATGCTGTTGCATCGTGGAGACGAGATGTGCGCGATCCTTGATCTTGGAGGACAGCACGGTACGAAGGAGAGGAAGTCCTTGTAACGTTGTGCCTTCTAGATATACTCCACGGTCTGCATACGATGTTAGCAACGTTAAGCGTAAAGGCTGCCTGACACAGAGATGTTGGTCGTGGTGATGCTGGACTTACTAAAGCCATCCAGATCAAATGCTCCATCTGGAGTAGGAGGCCTTCCCTGGTCGTTGAACTTTGGGTTATCTGGATGCAAATCCCACCCGATGTCCTTGAATATTTTGTCGTACACGCCCTCAGCAAATTGGTAGAACGAAAAGAGCTCCTCAACCTCCCATGGTTCCAATATGTCCAGAAGGGTCTCCACTACGTCATTCAGATGATCTCGAGCCGACAAGAGAGTGTTTTCACAAGGACCAGCAAGGTTACAAAGTAGCTGGAAGCGATATATGGCCCGTGTCACTCGCATCGTCTCTGTGCTGGTCGGTGTATCGATTTGCTGGTGGCTGTGAGGAATATCTTCTGTTTCCCTGGCTTCATCGAGACTGGCTAGCATCCAGCGAGTATAGGTTTCAGCGAGAGGTTCTACGTATCGAAAGTAGAAGCTAGTCATGCTTATAGCTTCCTCCTGAGTAAGCTTATCGACTAGTGATAATCGTCGCCGCGAAGTGTCCTCCTCATAAGTCTTGAGGAAGTCCGTGATGTCCTGTTTCGGGTCTTCTCTCTGGGCCATGGATAGATGAACGGCATAAGCGTCCACAGTCACGCTGTCCAACGTCCGCTCGAGGCATGTACAGAGTAGGTACTTGCGGTCGAAAATGTATTGCTGGTGGAAATTTGCAGCGGCGCACACCAGTGCCTTCAACTGCGAAACATCCAAGGTGGACAGGATATGACGCCGGATTTCGGGCGGTAGGCTATCAAGTCCATGCTTCTTCACCTGCACAGGCCGGAGATCAGATTCGGACATAAAGGGGGCTGGTTCTACATCCGTCGCTGTGGTGCCCGACATTGCTTTTGAATGCTTCGCAGATACACTGTATCTCTTGAGCTTTGCGATGAGACGATCCATCTACGATATTGTTTGTGTAATAAATAAATATCGTTATTGGAAGGGAGGGCAAAGGGCAAAGGCATTCGACAGGAGATGTGGATGCCAGATTGATGATTGATTCACCTGAGAGGAAGACGTGAAGTCTGTCCAAGAGAGGGGCCGAGCGGGGGCACTTCGTATGATTGGCCAGGAAGACTGTTCATGAAGATGTATCGTGATGCCTATAGGCTATCGGGCATCAGTACACACATCGCTTCAGGGGAGGCTGCTATCGCCAGTGCTCGCAATGCTGTTGCAGAAGCGCGTCGCAACTATCGAGGTATGTATAAGATTTATATGCATCGTGGAGCAATATTGGCACGACCTAACTACTTCTGCCCATATAGGAATTGGATTTCGGCTGGCCGATCAACAGATCCCATGGTCTTCCGATAGAGTTGTATGGTAGAACCTGTAACAGATACAGACTTGGCCATTACTATCGTATAGAAATCTTGCTTTTTCTACTGAGTGTGTGGGGGGCTCTTGTTGAAGCTCAAAGGGGAGGACTTCCGAATAAGCGGATCGTTCTGTCACGTTCGACGCGCCCCAAGCACCTCATCCGAAAACTTGAGTGACAGAAGAGGGTGTTGACGTGGCTTCGGCAGCATGACAATCCAAGCACGATTCAGGATAGCGTCGACGCTCTTCGTAATGAACGATATACGTGTTGAGGCGATTGAATATCGGCCAACGAACCTAAATCTGGATGGTTAATGCATTTGTTAAAGTAAACTGAGGGATTCTTTTCAGGCAAATACAGTGGGTTATATAGTAAGAGAAGAACAATGGTAGACCCTGAAATAGCAAATTGATTCAACAGTGCACGATTATGGCCAAATCCAATACTATGCACTTTCCATAGACTCTACACGAAGAGGGCAATTGCGTGAATCAGCCACACAAGACGCAAGGCTATCTTTGGGGAAGCAATAGTCTATAAAGGCACCTCATTCTCGGTCTAGCTTGTGGAATAACGTCAAAGGCTTAGAGCCCAGGAGGCAGTTGATGTTAAAGCATTCGTTACGGGTGAATATCGCATTGTCTCGGAACCCCTTTCAACAGTGCATCAAATGATTCAAATCCAAGACAGTCCCATCATCTCAGCTATCACCTGGATAGTTACAATGGCCGAAAGGCTATAGATAACAGTAATAGCAGCGGATTGAGGTGGGTGATCTACCATATAGAACCCTGCACCGGAACTCCCCCGCGGACGCTAAATCAGCTGATCAGGATAGAAGAGGACTATGTTGAGCGGCGAAGAAAGCGCTTCGGAATCACGTCGAGCTTCGGCACCCACGGACCCAGTGTTTCGCATGGAACCCCATCGAGCCACTATCCTCCGCCTCCCCAGCAGCAGAACTTGGTCGATTTAGACGATCATGTGTCTCAACATATTATCGACTGGCCCGCCTTTCTCGAGCATCACTACTCGGAGAACGATCAGCAAGTTCAAGGTCAGACACTCCTGCCGTCTAACCCGGCCACAGGACCGCCGGCGGGCTTCACGATTGATTCAACAACCGAGGAGCGGCCGGCTGCCGACACAGATGAGTAGTGGACCTGGAGTCAGTGCTATTGCTGTGCAGCACAGGAATAGGGGCAAGACGCGGATGCCGGTGCAGGGTTGCAATCCGCGCTCCCGCCCAGCGGTGGCAGTGGCTTGGTTTGTCTTTCTATGACTCCCTCGAGACCGCGAGAACGGCAAGTGGAGAGGCCCATCTCCTGGAAGGCTCAAAGCCGACAACCATCAACCAATATCTCTAATTCCGTGGGCGCTATGGCGGACAAGGGAAAGACTAGGGAACAGGAACAGGTAGGCTTAATTGAAGGGACAGATGAAAACAGACATCCTATATATCTAGTGTTGCGTCAACATTGAACGAAATGGTATGCAGAAGGCCTGACTCGTCAAATGTCGGGAAAGCCTGGTGCGACGTCGTGTACTGGTCGTTCAGTTTTCGCGCCGGCTTGGTGTGGGCGGTTAATAAGAAACCCACTCTGAGCATCGCCCCCTATTTCGGATTTCCGCTTGTCGGCTAGCCGGGAAGTTCTGTCTCTGTGTTTTGGATCTCATGGCATACCTGTATCGATGTTGTCAGCGGGACGAATGCGCTAGCACATGGATTAGTGCAAGTTGATTGCCTGGTGAAACATAGAGTTTAGGTCGTGGTGACACGTTATCGTGAGATGCGGATACCGTGTATAATTTGCTTTCCTTTGCTCGTTGTTATTTCCATTGCTCACTGTTGCTCCCCATGATAATCTACATAGTTCTAGGCCATGCCTAGCTCTTTAACTTCATTTGGTGCTCATAGGCGGTTCAGAATCTCCGCTAAATTCATTCCTTCGTCTGAATACATAGTGTAGCTAGTCTTCTACTATCTCACTGAGGTTCTCCAACCCACGGCTCGCATTTTGCTTTATCTGTTGTACGACGAAGAACACCATTCGTACAAGCTTAGAGAAAGCTCAGCTAGAACGTTCTAGAAGGTATTTAAAAGGCTCATAGATATAGTCGACCATCGAGTGCGGCCAAAAAGACTCGTTTGAGGCGGGTTAATTAGCGACTCGGCACTCACAGAGGGTGCAGCACGATAAAGTGACTATGTCACCCTCAGGCCTTACACCTTTTGGTCTGCTTACCAACAACGAGCTAAATATCGATAGCTCTCCTTATGGGTGAGTCCCACTTCAAGTAGCCGAGTCGTATTGCTCGCATGATCATGATACGACCAAAAGAAACTACCAACATAAGTCACATTAGAAAATTAGTTCAAATTCTATCTATGGTTCACGAGGAATTATCCATATATCTCTTGTCACGATCTTAGGGCCTGAGCTGGAGAGTGTAGAGCGTTCCTGAGATGGGCTATCAGTCAGTCTGCGCAATAGCGTGTGACGCGTGATGGCGAAATGGCGCTTACCTGCTAGTGGCACGTTGAGCATGCATCTAACACACCCATGAGCGGCACAACACAATGATTTGCGCACTGATTATACGGATTTATGATTAATGAACATTTCAGACAGAACTGTAACGCAGTCGTCCCTTTTGGGCCACAGAGGAACTGCCCGTACCCTACCGGCTTGCAACGTGAAACCCATTGGGAGCTGGCCGAAATATACCCATTCAAGGTTTGGCATGATCGCCGCGTATTTCTCTGCCTCCGCCAACATTCGATTGCGGTGACTTAGCTCCCAAATAGCATGATCCGGTACCGACTTTATGATCGGTCCAAGAGTGCCGCCATCCAGGTCGAGCCGTAGCTGAGCCGCTTCGTAGTCGCTACTGTGAGGCCTTCTTATCGCGTAGTATTCTTCCGCTGTGAGGTCAGGGTGTAGGGGTGTATAAGTATCATTGGAGTAGGCAAGTTTCCTCAGATTGCGCAGTCGGCATAGGTGGGCGCGCATAAGAACGTGGCTGATCGGCCAGTAGTCGAGGTTGGCGGTATTCATCGCGCCGAGCTCGAGCTGTTCAAGCGATGCTATCTCACTCACGGCTTTGATGGACGATTCGGGTATCGATGTATCCGCCCAGTAGAGACACAGTGACTTGAGACAGCCGAAGGACGAGGCGAGTAGTGGGACAACTCTCTTGTCTAGAAACCCAGGAGACGCGGGAAGTGGTATGGCAAGCTTTTTTAACTGCGTATTGTGGTGAAGGAAATCGAGTGATTGCGTCTCTTGGAGCTTCCAAGAGTTCCAGACGAACATCTTGAGCGACTGCATACATCCAATCTCATCAAGACATTTCTGTATCACTGGATCTGTCTGCGTGTTGATCGTCAACTCGGAAAGACGGCTCCGTATAAGAGTCTTCGCCAGATTCTTCTCGAATTTCATATTCGATCCGAGTTCCAATACTCGAAGGCGATGAAAGTCTACCAGGCCGGGATTAAAAGGTATTGGCTCCAACGTATCATGGGAGAGCCGCCATTTCAACGCCTCCAGCGTCGGGGCACACAGCCGGAGAATGCTGGTGGATAAGCGAAAGAACTCAACTCCCCCGCCCTGCGAGGGGGGCCGAGCATCGGGTAGATCTTGCCCCTGGAAAGGTTGGCCGAAAACATCATGGTCGAAAGTCTGGCATTTCCCTAGACCGCTCTGCTCCAGACCCATATCAATGTCTAGAGATCGCAGTGGCCACGCGCCAGAAGAAGGAGATTCAACCTCGAAGTCCTCCATAACGCGGACTTTGGATAGTCTCAGGTGCTTAATCGAAGAATGGACCAAAGAGTTGAAGAACGGCCTCTCAAGAAGGACCGGGTCCTCCCAAACCAGATAGTCCAGGTGGGGCAGGCTCTTGCGCAAAACGAGTCCAATGTGAGGAATATACACGTCGAAATAGAGCTGGTTTGCATCTGCTAGTCTCTTATTCTTTTCCTCTGCTGGCAGTGCTTTGAAGTCCCGACGGCAAAGCCTTAGATCGGAGAGTTTCTCAACCCAATACGTATTGGTCTTGACCCGGATCCGCCGAATACAAGCACCGATGGAAGGCGCTAGGGTTGCACCATGGTTGGTATCTCGTTCATGCCCTTCTTCGGCGAGACGGATCAGGAGGTCCGCGGCGTTAGGATGATAGTCGAGGCAGACGGTGCTGAATTGGTATGAACGAGATAACTGCCGGCAGTCGCTATTCACAAGAGCTAGAGACGCCAGGGCTTCCTTATCTTCGGCGATATATTTTAGGATGGTGAAACAGGGCAGCAGTGCCTACTGCTGACCAACACCCTCTCAAGATATCACATAACACCC
>NW_006921169.1:15831-23115 GCF_000392275.1 Phaeoacremonium minimum UCRPA7 | reverse complement strand
GAAGCCTCCAGGGCATAGAGAACGTAATGGAATGAAAGGGATGGTCATTCTTGTATTCTGTATAGTAATAGCTAAGTGAGACGAGTAAAAAATAAAGTAAGTAATAGCAAATAAGTCACCTGACTGCTGGCAGGGGTAAGACCCTGCTCCCCCAACTCAGCATGCAAGTGCGTACCAGCTAATGGATCGAAAAGGTGCAGCACCGAGCGTTCCTCGTCCCTAGCTTGGAGGAACCAAGGAGATAAAATGGAATCATCCGGCAGAGACTCCAGACGAATGTGCACTTCAGCCATCTAGGGATGGTCCGCTTCGGGCTGGCAACCAGTTCTTTGCTTCCAGCCTAACGTATACTTGATAAAACCTTCCAAAGTCCATATATCCATACCATCCAAGACATTGAGTGTCGTACCTACGACACAGGCAGATCCTTTGCCATTTTAGTACCATGATAGAGAGGAGATTTGGAAGGACACTTACAGCCATTGTGTTGGTTTAGTACTCCATGTCTCGGGCACGGTTCATTAACAATCATCTGTATGATAGGGGCAGCGTTTGGTGCGTTATGATCAATCAGGTTGTTATTCTGGCATGAAGTTTGGGTACACCTATTGCTAACCAGGTTATCCTTCTGGCATCTGTAGGCACAAGGGTAAATATATTGAGTAAGACTACACATTTCCAATGTCGAGGAAGCTGTATTCAATCTTGCCAGGTCCCAAAAGTTTGCTTGGCAGCGCAAGAGACACAGATGACAGAAGGTTCGCGGGTCACGGTGGACGAACGTGTTACGGCCCTCTGGAGGCTAGGAAAGATCGGCTCTGGCTTTTGTAAAAGTTTCCCTCGTCACACGTCCCCACCTAGCCAAGAATTTTTGTCCGTTCAGACACGTAATTCGGTCCTCTCTAGGCAACAGATCAATCTCAGACGTCATGGAAGCAGCCATAGCGCGGGGGCGGCTAACGTTAGATATGATTGGCCGTCGAGGTGTCTTGTGATTTTATTTGGGCTGTGAGGCTTGCTTGATGACTTACCCAATTGGCTGCAGAATTGGCCTCTCGACATCCTATTTGCTGGACCTCCTGAGGATTGTGAGACAAAACGATGCGCTGATGGTATGTAATAGATATGAAGCCTGCCGGCCGCTCCTGTTGGCCGCTCACCGCCATAAAGTCGGACGGTTCGCTGGCGACCGTCTGGTGAAGTCTTTTGAGCCGTCCACGCCTAATACATCTGCACTAGTTCGCAGAGCCACCCGCATGATGCGGCTGAACTGCAGTGATTCGCTGACCGCAACAGCGCGTCAGACGAGCCGAATCGACACCATCTTCTCAATTGTGTGAGGCGACCCGGGAGAGTCCGACTTGGCTCGGTAGACCAGTAGACCAGGCTACTCACGTACAGGGATAAGTTCTAGGTTGAGTTTACCTTGTCAGATCTCGCCATTATAGTACCAATATGCTGAGCTTCAGTGGCAGAGTTCCCTTCAAGCTTATCTGCATTGGATGAGAATCGGTTGGTGCAGCGAAACAACCCCCGTGTGCAAATAGTTGGACATGGTGCTTTCGACTCGTGTGTGTGGTTGGCTGGGAAGGCTGGCGGCTGGCGGTTAGACTGTTCTAAACCGCTCATGTATCAAGTCCTCGCGGACCGAACCGGTGGCCCAAGCTACCGTGAGGTAAAGCCTCATGTGTCTGAAAAAGCATCCAGCGCAGACACGCCATCAGGCTCGCCATCGGCGGGGATCGGGGATCGGTGTAGGTAGTGATTGGTGATTGGTGAGGCTGTCGGCCCCTGGCGGGCCGGGGCCGCTGGCACAATACCACCAGCACAGAACGCGGCGCTAATCCTCCGGTCTCATTTCTCATTGGACGAGCGACGCAAACCACCCCGCACCATTTTAAGGTTGTGGAACGAACCACTACTACGCAGTAAGGACCAATCACCCATGGCCGCCAACTTAAGGTTTGCCGCCTAGACATTTCGCCGCATCCAACAATCACACCAACCTCTTACGACAAAGGCTGTAGCAAACAGGCCATTTTGTCGACCAGCACCAGCCTGAACGCCACAGAAATCTCCGACATTCTCTCTTTCATACTGCAACTTTTCTTCGCTATGGACGAAATCCCCGAAACATATACTTGCTCCTCCTGTGAGCAAGCTCCCCGAACTGTACAGTCACGAAAACGACAGATTGACAGCGACAGCGACAGCGACAGCGAACCCTTGATCAAACGAGTGCGATTGACGCGAAAAAACTTGTCCCTGTTTGACAAGATGGGCAAGAAGAAAGCCCCAGAGTCTACGGACGAATCGGGATCGACCAGGACCACTTCAACTACAACTACAACGTCTGGCTTTGCCGACAAGGCCTACAAGAATAGCATCCTCCCCCTCATCAACTCTAAGACTCCTACAAATCGCAAAGCTCGCTGCGAACGAAACGCCCGGTCTCGTGGAACACCTTCGCCTACCGAGTCAGTACATAAACGCTATATTAACACAGTTGCCAAAGCCCCTAACAAAGCAACTATAGTTGTTGAAACAAGCAAGCTACTAAAGGAATATGACGATAACAGTTATAACCGAGCCTTCAATCAAGCATTCACAGCCTTCCCAAGAGATATAGGTTTTAATAATAGCCTATCTACTCTACAGCCCGACTTCATCGAAGGACTAGAAAAACGAGAGTATCTTCCATTCCCAATCGATGAGTATGTCAGTGGAGGCATACTTTACAAAGACAACCCTCATTCTCTAGCGCTACCACATATAGCCGGAGAATGGAAGGGTCCCGACGGCAGCATGAGAACAGCGGAACTACAGAGCAGCTATGATGGAGCAGCTCTTGTCTATGCCAGGAACCAGGCCCTTGCCTATCTAGGAAAATCTGACCCCCCAGGCTATGTAGCAATCACAACTTTCACTACAAACGGCACCAACCTCAACCTATTTGCCCATTATGCTGCTAAGACGGAGGATAAAACGCTTGAATACCATCAATATCTGGACGCGTCATACAACCTGATGAAATTCGACGAGTATAGGGACGGCCGAAGACATCTTAGGAACGCCCAAGATGACGCGAGGGATCAGTCGTATGCACTGAGAGACCAACTAAAAGAACACTGGAAGCAACGCAGCATACTCCCTTCCGTCACCGAAGGAAGTCCCCTCCCTACACCAGCTTTAGAGCCGGCAGATGCCTACAAAGAGACGACCCAGTACAAAGATAAAGCTGGTTACAAAATAGTAGAGCAACCTTACCAACCAACACCCACAGCCTCCATTAAACCACACGGAATGTCACCCCCTCATTCATCAAGATCAAGCCACAATTCTGGCAACGATAGTCATAAGCGAAAGGCTTCGTCCTTGCAGACATCTTCCCACGGATCCTCCGGACATGCGAGCAAGCACAGAAGCTACTGGAAAAAGGACCCAAAAACTGGAGACTACTATCACAAGCATTCTGATGGAAGAGTCTCCTGGCTCGATGACGACGACGACGATGGACGTTGAAAGAATTCTGCTTGGGACATGCTTCACAAATGCCGACGGTTCTATCGTTCGGGCAGAGCAGGATGGACAGCCGTCACGAGTGCCATCGGTGGAGCAATAGGATGCAGAATTTGTCAGCAGTGCCCACAAAGAGGCACCTCTCCCACCAAAATGTATAATTGAATGAGTTCACTTCCTTCAGAAAGTTCCTTAACGTGATCGACCTCGTCTGTCACAAGTATGTTCCTGTTAGATTGAATTCCTAACATTCTATTGTCCCATCGTAGTATAAAGAGCCTTCCTTCTCCTACTTTTAGGCTAGGGTGTCTTATAACTAAGTTACCTCCAGACGACCTCTGATAATCGCCTGAATGTTTAGCGTAATTAGCTCCTTGATTCTCTAGACGGGCCGGCCGGACGCTAGGTCAGGCGCTTAGACAGCGCTTCGATGTATCACTGGCTGGAACAGCCTAGAATGACGGCGTATCATCAAACAAGCGCGCTTCGGGCCGCAGATCGGCGGCCCGAACGATATCTTTAATTCAGGATCCCTTTTTTTCCATCTCGTTCCTTTGGATACGTATTTATTCACCCATCTACCGGTAGCCGACGACATGGACAGGATCACGGCTGACTATTTGGTAGGTAGAAGCGCTGGATGACGCCTCCTCCCAAGGATACACCCCATACCAGCTGCTGGTAGACNNNNACACCCCCTCGGAGAGACAACAATCGACCTCACCTTTGCTTCCGAAGGCTTGGCATCTCGTGTGGTCCACTGCAAAATTGACAGAACTCTAGACTGTGTGACTCCGACCACCTACCAATCGCCACGGTCATCGACTGGGGCTGGCAGCCAGCAGCCCCGTCAAGGAGACGCCTGTGGGCGAAGACAAACACACCAATACTCAGACAGACTGTGAAGGACTACCTTTCTAACGTAGGTGACGCCACCGAGCTGACAGACGAGGAAAGTATCGATGGCCTCGTATCCTCGATCCATCAAAGCTCTAGAGGGCGGGCATCGAAGCGTCAACTCCATGGTCCAATCCATCACCACACTCAATTGCAGGTTTCGACCAGGTGTGCAAGGACATCAGTAAAGAGGTCCAGTAACTCCGCCGAAAAGTGGCAACGATCGAGGCAGGACGATGATTACGAGGCTTACCGATTAGCACGCAACAAGAAAGGCAGACACACCTAGAAAGCCCTCCGCAACACCCACCGTCAGAGAGTGGAAGATGCGTCAGCATCAAAATCGGGCCTCTGGAAATTGGTCAAATGGGCCAAAAAACAGGCACAACATACTACCAGCCTGCACGCCGCCACTCGTGAAACCGGACGGAGAGCTTGCTCTTCAACCAGAAGAGAAAGCCGAGGTTTCCGTCCGTAGGGATTCTCTCTTCAGCATCTACAAGGTACACGGAGAAGGTGCCGCTGTAGTCCATTCGAACAGTCTGACGACGACCTGTCCATCCTTCGTCTACCGGGACGGACCTTCTGGGTTCGGCTTGACGGTTCCGGATTTTGTGGAGAACCCTGATCACGCTCCGTGGAACCTGTTAAACACGGGTTACTAGGGATTTCCTCCGTAAAATCGGTCCGGCTGCTGTGCTACAACAGGCCAGGAGGCACAGTAAGGATGGCGGCACATCCCTGTACTTATCTCCCAACTACTGGCAAAGCAGTGTTGACTCTTCTCGATAGTTGGTTGACCTAAAATATCTTGCCCCATGGCCCGCTGCCTGCATCAACACCGACCTCACTCACGACATCATCGCGGATAACCAATGATCTCTGCCGGGAGCGGCTCCTGTCCCCGCCACCTCAGGCCACAGCCTGAGGTCCAACCATTGTGCGCGCAGCGTTGTCTTAGTACGGGCCTCTTTCGTCGGCCGAAAAATAATTGGATGAAGTACATCCTTATCAAATATCAGCTCGGCCGACGACGGTGACCCAGCACCTCCTCAATCCGCCCTAACCGATGACCACAATAATCGTAAGCCCTGTAAAGTCAACCACGAGCTTGGCGACGCCGGTAATACCCAAGACCACAGGTTATGGACGCCAGAGCCGGAGCCGGAGCCGTACGATGAGGAGGAACACACAGCTTAGGGCCGGAAACACTATGGCGAAGACTGGTATAAGCAGCGAGAGCTTATATTCCGGGAAAGGAACTTCCTCAAACCTACTGTTGAGGACGATCATATCTACCTGGAGCGTCAAACCGAAATTCCTGGCCGGGGATGGTTAGTCTCCTAGAGGACAAGCGTATTCCCGGCTCCACCCAAGTCCAAGATCCAAGATTGTGGCCTCGCCGTGGCCGGATGCCAGGCTGCCGGGTTCCCCGGAAGCTAGGACTCTAGAATTTTTCCGAGGTTATAATGTTGTGTTTATTTTTAGGGGCTGGGCATAAAAGCCATGCGGAGTAACGCTGGGCTCCTGGAACCTTAAAGCCTGGTTAGCAAGCGGGTCTTGATCCTGGCTGGACATTGGTAACTAATATATAAGATGTTTTCGATGTAACTTTAGGTCGCAAACTCAAGACGGAATCGGCAGGTTGAGAGACGAGCGTTCCAAAGATGAAGGGACTTTGGACGCTACAGTTGTTCTGGTTGTGAAATAAAGAAGAAGAAAAACTAGTTATTAGGTTCTATCGCTCCAACCGTAAAGGGTGACAATGTCGCTTTTTCAAGATTCAAAAAATTCCCTTCTATAATCCCGCACACCCTACCAGCCGCTGGACGTGAAGTCCCAGCAATTCACATAGTAAGCGCTTGTAATTGTATATCTAAAACAAGCTACGCCATCTTGTCTAATACGTCAATACTAGACTCTTGGGAACGAAGCCATTCGAATTATCGTGGGGGGCACGACAGAGCGTGGTTCTCCATCCACCGTGGCCTTGTGGGTCGTTTGTCGGCCCCGCTTGATGCCCTAATTACCGGTAGGACAAACGAGTCTCTGGAAGACTGCGTAACCTTGGAGGACGTTGATGTCGATATTTTCTTGCGTTTCGCCCAGTTCGTATACACCGGTGCGTATCAGGGCTTTGCACCCGTCGAGAGAGAGAGAGCTCTGCTGGACATATTGAAAGAGCCACCCCTTATAGAAATAGGCAAATATTAACAACCATTATGGAAGCTTATATAAGGTGCCAAAATGGTAGTATTAGGATCGATGGAGATCTACTAAGCTATAAAGCAGGGGCTGTAGGATAGAAGTAGAAATTCCATACACATGCTACGTCATATGCTGCGGCCTGTGATCTCCGGTCTATCTATCAGGTGGCTGGCAACGTGGCCACAGACTGAATAAGTGACCATCTCCTGCCTGCCTCTTCCTAGTAAGTATCAAGCAGACAGAGACGGAAGTGAGAGGAGTGCATTCGACGCCACGATGTGCCCATATTGTCCACCCTCTCTCCCCAGCGTTCCTCTTCAGCCTCTGCCTCATCGCAAACAATATCATGAACCCTACCGCGTGTGTCACCGCATGCTGGCTCTTTAGGTTAAATATATTCCATTCTCAGCCCACGTGGTAGTCCGGTCCATATCCACTTGGTGCTGCAAATTTGGTACGGTCTTTTGGGTAGGAACGACAGAGTGGATTACAGTGAATTGCAGCGAGTTGCAGTGGATTGCAGTGGTGTTGTGGTGTTGGAGATCCCGAACATGCCGAAGGCTTCAAGGTTAAAGGCATATGCTGATGCCAATCTGGCACACGTGGGACTCGAGGAGGATTTGAGGTGGATTCGAGGTGGATTCGAGTTGATACTCGAGG
>NW_006921169.1:2683-15553 GCF_000392275.1 Phaeoacremonium minimum UCRPA7 | reverse complement strand
GGATTCGAGTTGATACTCGAGGTCGAGGTCGAGGTCGAGGTCAAACCCTCGAGAAAGAGAAAGGACAAGAAGAAAGGGGTACAAGGAAAGAAAGAGAATCACGTGCTTGTCTTTGCACGTGAAAGTGCGCACGCACCACTGACGGACAGCACTCATCGTCTTTGATGGTCGTCACCAACGACCAAAAAAAAAAACACCAAAACAAACCCGTACGCACTCCATCAAACCCGAAGCCACACGCCATGGCGACAACGAGTCCGATTCGGCCGACAGACAAAGATGCAAATGGCCATTTATCGTCTTGCTGTCGGACCGGGAACGGGAACGGGAACGACCAAAAGGGCGCCTGCACTGCTTGGCCAGAGAACATCTCCACCGTTTTGGAGGCCATCAAGAAGCACCGGCAGCACCATCATCTGAAACTTAGCGGCGCCGACGACGACGATGAGGACCAGGACAAGGCTGACGACTATAAGGCCGAATTCTGCACCAAAATACAGCTGCCTCTCGATCCAGCGGAACATGAGCTGCTGATGCAGATGCTGCAGTTGAGTCCTACTGCTATCGAGGACCTCGAGGACCTTGAGGAGGAGGAGGCGGATCTTCTCACAGCTACAGCTACAGCCACAACGCCAGGTAAGTTGATGTCGATGTATGCTATCCTCTGCTCGCCCTCATTTCTCTTCCTTGCTGCCTAAGGACTCAACCTGCCCGCTCTTATCTTTTCCTGCCCACCTTATAATTGGCACTCCGTGCCATGCCACGTGAACATTGTCTACCACCTTGAAAACCCTAGATCAGATGATGGAGGTAAGATCAATTACTGACAATACTCTCCAGCTGCAAACCCACTCAAGGCTTGTTCTTCGCCTGCAACCCATCAACATCATCTTGCTGCTCAACCTGTCGCATCACACTCGCTCGGTGACGTTCAAGGACAAGTCGACCACGGCCAAGGCAGTGTGCCTATTGCAGAATACCTTGTTTCTCTCGGCCGCCACATGCTCCATTTCATGCGCCCTTTCTACTACAACCGCCGCCTATCCATACTGACCATGACGCGCTCGGCTGAGACGTCCTTCCATTGCCAATTGAAGAACTATCTTGGCGAGCTTCTCGCCACGTGTCTGCGCGATGCCTTCTCCCGCTAGTACAGGGAGCAGCTATGCCAGAAGCAGAAGCTAGAACTAGGCCTACACAGCATTGTGCATATAACCGAGCAGTCGATCCCCGGCGGCAGTGCACGGCCCGATGTACAAGTCGGATGGCGGTGGCAGGCGCCAAAACCGCTGGTTCTGGAGGTAGACTTCTCAAGCAAGACAGAGCTGGACCAGGCAAAAGGTCAGTCAGTATGACAACAGTGTTTCTAACTTGTTAGCCATCTTTTTCGGCATCAACCCTGTTGATTCAATCCAGATCCCATCTCTGCCATCCATCCATCCTAAACCCTGCGCTAATATGTATCGTTATAAATTACAGATTACATCCTTGGAACAAATGGTCGGATCCGTACTGTCATCGTCCTCAATTGTGCTTACCACAATCTCCGTGAACGGCTGCGCCTACTCAGTAGCCACGGCATCAAGGAGGACACCATCGACAAGCCCACCTTCAAAGATCTCACCGTGACGATCCTGCGCGCCACTACCGTCGAAGCAGTCGCTGCTGAGGCCCCCTCGACCAGCTCACAACCTCAGGTCCGCAACAGCGCCAGTGGCAATCCCCGGGGCAATCCCCGTCCCCATCTCGAAGCGGTCCTCTCGGCCCACCGGGTCCCCGTCACACCCGCGCCGCCGACTTCTGCCGCCTGCCTCGGCCTCGGCCTGACCCTACACGACTTCGACGAGCGTCTCCCACGCCATGTCCCCGTACATGTCCCCCTGGGCGACATCTACGTGCTCGCGGAGGTGGCTGCGGCTCATCAAGATCTTGAAGATGCCCAGGAGGCTTTTGCCAGGGCCAACGCGGCGGCGCACCACGGCCGCAACGCCGAGGACCACCAGAACAAGACTAAGCTCAAGAACGGCAAACATGCGGCTGCTGCTGCTGCTGCTGCTGTTGTGCAACAGAAGACGGCCGCGCTGCAGACTGCATCGAACGCCGCGGATGCCGCCATGCACAACCACAAGCAGAAGAGAGGAGCGGGTAGCGATAATATGTTCGTCGGCCGCGGTCTCGGTCTCGGTCTCAGTCTTGGTCCTCATGATGGCTGGAAGAGGTTCTACAGCGACTGGGCGGCGGTGCCGGGCCGCGGCGCAACACGGCTGCCACCGCGCATTGCATACGGCCCCTGCCTTGTTCGCCCTGGTCCTGGGCCTGCTCCTGGGCCTGGTCCTGTCGATTGTCGTGGTGTCATGGCGCGACGCCTTGCAGGATGGCTGAGCGGCTTGGTGTTTCGGCGGCGTTTCTGATAGATGAGGGGGGGAGGGGAATCTGGATGAAGCAATGTTTGCTTTGACCGGAGGATGGAAAAGAAGCAGAGTCGTCTGAATTGCTCGCCTGTAGACTTTTCACTCCGGTCGTCAACACTCGTCACCATGGTGCAAACAAGCTTTATGTTTATTCTTGACAGGTTCGACTGGTTATTGCAGAGTCATGCAATGTGCTATGGGTGCTTTAGGCGGCCGAACGGGCATGGTTGCCCAACCGTCTCGACACAATCACAATTGATCACTCATCTGAGGCTTGTGCAGAACGAGCGAGGCAGCGAGCGATAGATAGAGAGATAGATAGATAGAGAGATGGAAGCTCAATCTTGTTTGTCTACATGCCGCCAACATCACCACCACCACCACCACCATCATCATCATCATCATCGTGATATGCGTGCCTCGAGGGGTGCTCTATGATCAGTCTCTCTGGACTCCATTGGGGTCTACTCCGCACACATGCCTGCATTCATGCATGCGTGCATGACATGGATATCTAATGCGGGGAATCGGGACCAAGAGATGCGGAGTACAGGTAGAGCTTCGAGAATCAAGAAACGAGTCGAGTCGAGTGAGGCTGATCGAGTGTCCAAATGGCAGGAATCCGCGACCCAGACGACGCGCCCGTCACGAAGCCGCTACACGTCGCGCTGGCCCGCGCTACGCTTCTACGAGGGCGAAGCGCCGCTAGCCGGATTATCAGTTCTAAATTCGGGCGATGGTCAAGATTGCCGCCTCCGCGCAGAGCATACGCACGCATTCTCTGTTGAAGATGGCGGCTTAGGAGGGCATTTTCACGGAGATCTCGACGAATCAAAGGAGCTTGTCGAGTATGAAGGATGGTTCAACACAGCTGAAGCAGTGTATCGGACAGACCAACCTGGTAGAGTGTTAAATTAGCATAGGGCAAGCAGTCTTCCATTGCCACGCCGAGTTGAGCTCCCCGAGAGCTCTTGGCCCGCGATAGAAAGTGAAAAATCGCTCGCGGTGAGGCAGACCCAGCTCATTGCTCCATAGATGTTGTTGAATTGAAAACATCGTCGACTGGCTGAGTGTCTTAGCCACACAATATAAATAGATAATAATTAGATATAACGTTGGAGTAAAATCAAAACAACTCAAACACTGATCCCAACTTTTCGGCAGATGCCATAGGGTTAGTAGTACTCGAAGTGGACTCGAGACTTTTGGGTTAAGACTCGAGATCCCTCGAGCGACCCGACTCTTACTGCTCCATAGACGCGGCGCGATACACCCCAGCATGGAACTCGAAAAAGACTCGGCAGACTCGAGGAAAAACTCGAGAGACTCGAGGTAGACTCAGGGAACTCGGGTTAGTACTTAAGGTTCCTCCATGGACTCGAATCTGTACACCAAATATGTGATATCAAACAATACAGACTCGAGCGTGCCCTCAACAATAGACTCAATAGCCTCGACGGTCAATTAATTAATTAGGTACTTGGTACTTCCTCGAGAAGTGCGGGAGGTGGGAGAAATGACGTAGCCAAGTCCAGGTCGCACACGCACAGACCGGCGGGTTGAGGCTGAGGCGATGGACACGTGACTAGCGGAGTACGGAGGGCGATTGTCTTTCTGTCGCGGACAAACTCCAACTTCAACTTCGTCCACAGACCGTGAACATTCAAAACAGATACAAGCCCAATCTGACCGCAAAATCCAAAATCATGGCGAATACACCGCACTCGACAGATCCGAACGGTTCCGTACCTGGAAGCCATTCTCGATATTTGTGCGACGCACCAGACGCGCACGCTTGGCCGGAGAACGTCTGCACTGTCCTCGACTTCATCCAGCACCATCGCGACGAGGGGGATTTCGACAAAGCCTTCTCTGATTGGGAGACCGAGTTTTCTACGCAGATCACGCTGCCCCTTGTACCCGCCGAGTACAAGTTCCTTGTTGAGCTGCTGCAGCTGACCGACGCCAACGCCGACGACGACTTCGAGTCCGAGTCCGAGCCTGAGGACCTCGACGCGCTAAACGACGCATCCTTGGTGACAACAGGACTCCGACAAGACCTTGCCTCCCTGGGCCGCCACGTGCACCAGCGAATGAGCCCGGTTCTCTACAATCCCCGCCTGTGCACGATTACCATGACGCGCCAGCCTGAGTCGGTGTTCCACTTGTCCTTCAAGCAGTTTTTCGGTCAGCTCATTGTAGAGCGTGTGCAGCAGACCCTCTCCGACTAGTCACGGGAGCTGGACCAGCAGCAGCAGCGCGAGAAACAGGGCGAGAAAGACCAGGACAAAGATGGAAATGAGGTTTCCGGACGATACATCCCTAAGGAGCTCGACCCGGTCGGCATCTACTGCCTGTCTGGGCAGTCCCTGCTCGACAGCAGCGCCAGGCCGGACATTCATATCGGATGGGGCTGGCAGAACCCCAGCCCGATTGTTGTGGAGGTGGACTTCTCGAGCAAGACGGGGTTGTCGCAGGCAAAAGGTATTTTTTCCTGTGTCTCAGCGACAACACCACCAAGCTAATCAATGACATTCAATCACAGACTATATCCTCGGAACGAATGGTGAAATCCGTACCGTCATCATCCTCGATTGCACCTATACCAGCCTCAGGGAGCGCCTAGAGCATCTGATGGCCAGCATCAGCACCGAGGGCACTCTGGAGCTTCCCGACACAAGACCATTCACTCTCACCGTGATGGTCCTGCGCGCTGTTCACAACAAGACCGACGGCGCGCTCGAAGTAGACGTCTCGGACTCCAAAGTCCCCATCACGGCCACGTCCACCGATTACCTCCGCCTCTCCCTCCACGACCTAGACGCACGCCTCCCAGACCACGTCCCCATAAACGTGCCCCTGCGCAACATCTACACGCTCGCCGAGCAGGCGGCCGACGAGCAGGCACTCAAGGATACCTACACCCCTATCAAGACACCGGCGGCAGCGAAAGACAAGAAGAATAAAGACGACGGCACTGGGGAGCAAAACGAGCAGGACCGGCTTGCACGCGAGCAGCTTGCTGCAAAGCGCCCCTCCATCAAGGCACGGATCAAGACGAGGTTTATTCAGAGCTTAGCAACGAAGAAGAGGTACTACAGCACACAAAGCCAGAGCCGCACCGCCCATGCCGCCGCCACTGCCACGTTGTCTTTCTCTTCGATGATGGCCCCGGCCCCGGTCCCGGCAGGCCAGGCCTCTTGCTGTACCCTCTACTGCCCAGCAGCAGGGGCTGGTCTCGTCGTAGCACGACGACCTATCGCTCTCGCTCCTGTTCTTGCTCGTGGCGCCGCGCCTGCCCCCGCCCTAGCTTATCGTAGCGCCATTTCTGTGCAGCGCTCGGTCGGATGGCTAGGCGGCCTGTTTTCTCGACGTCTGCGATGAATAGATACACCGAGGGTGGGAGGATGGATCAAGGAACCAATGGAGAGACAGGGACTATCTATGTCTGGATCCTGGAAGGGACAGCATGCATCCAGTGAGGCATTTTCTTACTAGCATGGCATCGCATGGCATCGCATGGCATCGCATGACGTCCGTCACGGCGTTCTGTAGGAGTTGAGCATTGATCGGGGCTCTTGCATGTTTGTGTTGCTGAAACACAAGTTGAATATTTCAGACTCTGTTTTGTCTGACGTTTGACTCCTCCTAAGCGTATAAAATTGTGTTATAGATAGGTAAATCTTGTAGTAAGGCTATAGATATATCGTACTTAAGACAGCGCATCCGCTCCGCCGCATTCCATCCTAACGTGAGGAAGTCCCCCTCGCAGACGCTAATCTATGACACCATAGGCGCCAGTCAAGGGGTCTTTAATTCGCAAAGGGACAGTCTGTCAACAGATTTACCATCTTGATGAAGGAGGAGTTAGAATTTGGAAGGATATAGTAGGGCATTTCTAGGACTATATAATATCGGGAAATCAGTATACGGTGGGTTCAAGAGTTGAGCGTGCCTTTCAGTACGGCCCCTCGATTGACTGAGGCTCCCTAACACAGATATCTCTCTCCGTTAGGGAGTCCGCTTTAATCAGCCCCACGATTGTCATAGTTTGCGAGCCCAGTGCCCACCGACTGCATAGTAGTAGCAGCTCCGAACCCTCAGCAAGACGCAGGGAGCATTCTAACTTTTGACAGAACGTCACAGAAGCTCTCGTATGGTAGGACAACCCGACAAAAACAGACCATCAGATCCTCCCACGTTCGATGCAAATGCCCTCCCAAGTAGGAAGGTCAGTGAAGCGCTGCCTGGGACACAGAGGGAATCCTGGTCGGGATTTGTTTTTGTGAGGTTGCATCTTAGAGCAAAAAGGCGCGAAATTGTTCGCTTTCATGAACCGCCTAGCTGACCACGATGTCTGTTGCCAATATCTATCGCCCTCTCGATCCAGAAAAAAAAGAGATCAGGCTACTTCGGCTCTACCCGTCATCTAAACTAGATACACTTCCTAGTATCGATATCATAATCACGAGCCTTGACATCGATCCCCTTCCGTACCAAGCACTTTCCTACGTCTGGGGAAGTTCAGGTACATGCTTAGTAGTCCATCTTGCTCAAACCAACACCCTCGTGAGCTGCGCTCCGAATCTATTCGTTGCTTTGCAACATATTCGTCATAAAACCGAAGATCGTATATTATGGGTCGACGCGCTTTGCATTAACCAAGATGATGTTCAAGAGCGAGAACAACAAGTGCGCGTGATGGGCTTGATATATCATCAGGCAGAAAAGGTGATTGCATGGGTGGGAGAAGAATCCCAGGACAGCAACACTGCTATCAACTATCTGATCTACCTGTCAACAATACATACGAAAACTGGGCGACTCCCACCCGCCCCTGGCATTCTTTTACACTTTTTGTCGAAACAGAATTCTCCCTTCTTGGATATGACTGCCAATAAAGCGTTATTGGAGTTCTCTAAACGACCATACTGGACTAGAGCTTGGATATTCCAGGAAGTGGCCCTCGCGCGCCAGCTAGAGGTACTATGTGGCACGAAACACATAAATTGGCGTCATTTATGCCGAGCAATTTCAAACTTTGAGGTGTTTTCGGTTCTGGTCTCCCTACCCAACATAGGTTACCATCCTTATATTGCCCACCTTGATTCATTAGAGCATTGCTGGTCAAGGCTGAAACGAAACGATATGGCGGGCTTGGAGCATACCGTCAGAATATGGCAGGTGGCTGAGCCCTGTCAGCTACAGATTCTCCCCTTAGGATTGTTCGACTTTTTACAAAACAGAAAGGCTACTGACCCTCGAGACATGATATTTTCTCTTTACGGATTTCTAAATCCCGAGGCTGAGTTTGTACGACTGATTCGACCAGACTATCAGAAATCTTTGGAACAGGTGTATCTTGATTTTGCGCAATACCAGATCAAGGCAACGAGGAGTCTTTCAATCCTCAGCTCTAGTTCTATTACTTCTTCGGTCTTGGGCAACAACAGCCTTCCCAGTTGGGTCCCTGAATCGGGAGCTCGTTTGGGTCGGCATTATATAGCAGTGGGCGGCCGTGAAGCGATGGAAACATGTCATCCATCTCAGTTCTCGGTTGCGTTCTCGCCTAATGGTCGCGTCCTCTCCGTCAGTGGATTCGAGATAGATCAAGTTCAGACTATTTGTTATGCGCCATTTCTTCGACTGAACGAATTAGACACTAACCAGCCCGACGCTCATATTCAAGGCTTTTTGCGACATATCGTAGATGGCCCACAGATCCAAGGTGAGACTTCTTTGGCTGCATTCATCCGTTTATGGCGTACCGCTCGATACTCTACAAACGCTGAGTTGAAAGACCTGGATGCTGAAGTTTCATGGTTAGCAACAATATACCGAGCAATGACAGCTACAATACACCAGAACAAGTCACAACAGCAACAGGCTCTTTGGTATTTATCAGTCAAGTTTCTTGGGGATGATGCGACACCACTGAAGGTGCGTGATTTAACGATATCAATCTTGAGTGGTACAGAGTCATATCGCTATGCTCATTGTCTGGGAAACACGTTTAAAACTGCTATTTTTCGAACAATAACAGGAAGATTGGGACTTGCTCCTGAATGGGTATCTGAAAACGACAGGGTCTGTCGACTAGGTACCCACAAGTTTCCTATCCTGCTACGGCCTTGTGGGAACAATTACAGGAACGTTGGGCAATGTTCCGTATTAGATCTAGACATGAAGGAAAGAGATGGAAGGAGTTTTGGCCAGTATAAACAATTTGATATTGTATGAGCTAGGAAGTTAGATGAACGCGGGACCGGAAGATCTACGCTGTTTCGATCGAGGCGGCGCAATTTTCCAGCGGAACAGTGATTGGCATACCGCCCGCACGTGTACGGGAGTCTAAGACATGCGTGCTACGCCATGATTTCGTGCTGGCTGTCCGGACTTTCTACTCCAGGCATGGTGGCTATGATATCGAGAAGGGGGGGAGTTTTCCCACTACGGGTGCAACCGCCTTCGGCGGATCCCCGTGTCGAAAATAAACACCATCGAGGCGCAGCGTAGGAATAAAAGTCTCCTTATCGTAGCGGGTCTTAGCCTTTTAATATTATAGGTTTCTAATCTGCTTCTTTGCCCGGAGGTTCGGGGTACAGACGTTGGTCAAGGTGGCACAAGCTTTTGAGCAAGTGCACCTATAACACCCTGCTGTTAGACTAACGCAAAGTCTCGTGAATTGAAGAACGAAGGCCACACTGAGCGATTTTGCAAGTTGTCCGCTCGATTTATTGCTGAAATGGGTACATATCTAATATTGCTTCGCCTGATTATCTTAAATTTGGCACTCTGAATAGTTACATACCTGAAGTGAAGTCCGAACACAGATTACGTAATAGCAACAGAAGATAATATAGGTAGGTAACTAGTAGTTTGAGTAATCTGACTCATTTCTCCATCTTCCATAGTATGAACAGCAGATCGACGAAAGAAACAGAGTAACAACTTTGCTGCACACCTGGCAACTAGTACCTTTTTCGGATGGATTCGATAGTACATCGTGCTGTATGTGCCCGCTGCCCATTGTCCAAGTCTTGATAACTTAGCCAGTCTTGGGAGTTGGTTTCTCGACTGAGAGGTCGACTTCCCGAGTCTTTTGAGGACGACTGCCCTGCTTAGTACCATTTGGAGCCACGACTACTTGTTTCTTCTCATTCGTGACAGCCTGGAAGCCGCCTGGCTTGTACCATGTCTTCTAGGGTTGCTTGAGTTGGCCTGGTTGAGAGTTCATTTCGTGCTCAGTGTTCTAATCACGCCTACAGATTAGAATGCACAGCATATCAGCTTTAACTCTTTTGCATTCGATGGCGTGATATTGGTAGGCGGATTCTTAGGCATACTTACTTTATTCTGGGTGGATTGCGCTTGTACAGAATGGTGTGGTAGGTTGTGGACTGAAGGCAAAAAGTGCCTTGGGCAAGAGGTCGGGCTTTCTTCTTTTTGGGTTGGTTGCTTCAAGAAACCAACTCCCACCGGCCCCCAACCCTGGGCTCCGTCAACTCACTCCAGCCGCCCAATTGTATGGTAGGCCGACGCACCCTCTGGCATGTATACCCAATAGAAACCTCAGTCTAATGCGACTCTGCTAGGAAACCCGCGTCCATGTGAGCATCTTTTACCGCAACCTACTAGAAAATAACAAAGAAAAGGCTTACCCCGTCGTATCAAAGCGGGCGTCCACCCCGCTTCGGACCATTTCGGTTGGTGGCCATACCTACCTAGTATCTTCTTCTACCCGGGCAAACGTGTTTCCCGATGATTGAGTGGTTCGACAACGTTGAGCATCCGTATCTTCCCAGCGTGTCTGCGGCCATTCGGCTAGCGAAAGGTCGTTAACGGAAAGAGAAAAGGCTCTGGATCCGCCCTAGTAATCGGCAGGATCTTGCTGAAAAGTCCTCTCTCTAGACAGGCCCTTTTACATAAGCAGGTAGGGAACACACCAAGTCTCTTTCCGAAGCTAATCGCCAGTTACAACGTAGTCTCTTTCAGGGTGCCAGCAATTCGCAACACCATCTGATAAAACGAGCGCAGTCAAACACACCGCGCCGAAGTCCAGCCGTCATCTACAGCTATACAATCTGTCTCTGACAAGGCTCCTAGCTTCAAGACAGCCGCTTTTCACGAAAGTCAAATCGGTTTTTAAGCCAGGACGGCAGCCACTAATCATGGCGGTGGAGACGGTAATACAATATCTCAAACGCGACAAGCTGTATGAGGTCGAGAAGCCTTTCAATGTCGAATTCGAGCCCGACCATAGTAGCGAAGTGCAACGCAGCAATCTCATCCTTTGCTACGAGCCGGTGACGATATGTGTCATCCAGTCCTCTGACGAATTCAATATGGGCACCCATGGATTCTGTGTCATCGAGAAGGAGATACCCCTTGACGTAGAAGCAGCGCTTCGGAACCGCGAGTCCGTTGAAGGGCCTTATTTCAAGGAACTAGTGACTACTCTCTCCGAAAAATTCCCTGAGTATCGGAGGATAGAGCCCTTGGAGTTCTTAGCAAGTATTTGACGAGCGTATCCGGGGCTAAGGATCCATGCTGACCGCTTGGACCGGTACAGATTCGTAGCCGCGATCAGAGGTTCCCCTCCAAAAGTAAGATATTCGCCGACTACGATCAGCCTGTTCAACTGGCCCATAGTGATTACACACCGCTTGGTGCCTTACTTCAGCTGAAGTCTTCGTTTCCGGGCCAGGAGCAATACTTCGAGGATAAGGAGTTTGATCTCATCAAGTCTCACTATCAGTCTTTCTGTATATGTACATTTATCGAGGGCTAACACTACTGTTGCAGTGTTTGGAGGCCCCTTGTCGGACCAAATGACGACTGGCCATTGACGTTGTGTGACTACACTTCCATCGACCTTGAACATGATGTTTCAGCAGGAGATACAATTCACCCGGACGGAATTAGCGAGAATCAGTTACTTCACGCGAACAAGCTACACAGGTGGTACTACATCAAGGGGCAGAAGACGAGTGATCTTCTAGTGTTTCGTAATACTGACTCGACAGGTCGCCGTGCGCGTGAGTATACCCGTCCACAGGAAACCCATGGTGCGCGAAGAGACAGGACCTTCGGGCTGATTGTATTTCCAGATGCCTTCCACGCCGCCTTCGAGACTCCGAACAGCCGTGGACCACCAAGGCAGAGCTGTGAGGTTCGATTAGTTGCATTTCGATAACATGAATATCCCGATATCGCCTCTGGATACGGCATTGAAATGAGGTGCTAATGGCCTAGGTAATACTTGTAACAGATGTAGTTGTATTTAGGAGAGAGCACTCTATATGAATTTCCATGTAGGTCCATTTGTATGTCTTCTTCCCTTTGTCATTAGCCGGGGGCCGATGGCAAATACGAGCTCCTGCACTCCTGAGACCTTGGTCTATTTCCCTATGCATAAACACATTGGGTTTGTCGTTCCAAGAGCTGGGTGCAAAGGCACCGAAGGCACGAGCATGCATATACAGGCCGACAAACGGAAACTGCAAGAGAGGCTTCACCAAAAGTGACATTGAGGCTACACACTAAACTTGCATCAGTACGACCCTACAATGACCCTTCCTTATGGCCCGTGGAACTTTCTCCAAGTAAGTGGATCTGTAACAGTACCTCAAAGAGGAGAGCATCCTGTCACGCAGCATGAACCATTTGTGTCCTGCCGGAGAGATTCACATATATGCGACTGCTGTATACTGCGTGTTACGTCTTACCATCTACTAAGAACCTTGCCGTTACACTTGCCTTCCCTCCCTGACGTCCGTCCATACCATAGCAGGCTAGCGGTTCGCTTGTTCAGACACCGAACTGTTGGCCAATATGCTGGGCCACATTGGAGATGACATTCAGGCTTCACCACTAAAGGCCAGCAAGCATTTGGAGCTCATACAAGACGCTAGGAAGTGTATACGATAGAACCTGATGGCTAAGCAACCTTATACCATCTGAATCCTACTACTTAATTAGCTGATTATAATATATATAGCCTATCATTTATAGGATATATTATAGTATAAACAATATCTTATATCTTATCATATTCTATAATAGCTAGCTTATAGCTTATACTATAAGGGTGACTTTTAAAATATAAGAATAATATAAAAAAGAAAGAATCTTAAACTATACTACTATTTATTCTAATATCACTTATAGTTTTAAGCTTTTAAGTATTATAAAGAATGATGTTTATCTTTTACTTACATTCTATTTAAGATTTATAGATTTGCCTTTCTATACTTTAAAACATTCTTACTTAATATCTTATAATAAGCTTCTTTCTATCTATATAGATCTTAAGCTTAACTTTATACTATCATTTAGCTTACTATTTTAGAAGAAAATATAGGCTCTTTTAACAACCAATCTTAATGCTTTTAGTATGATACTATCTATAGTTAAGATAAAGGTTATATAACAGGCCAGATAGATAGTCTATTCAACT
>NW_006921169.1:657-2332 GCF_000392275.1 Phaeoacremonium minimum UCRPA7 | reverse complement strand
ATATATATAAGGCTGAAAGGTGCTAAAGCTATTATATAAGGTTTATAACCTATGACAATATCCTCCTTCTTTCTCTTACGTCAAATTATATTAAAGCCTTAGTATCTTGAAGGTTTTGTTTAGATTCTTAAGTAGGCTTAAAGTACTCTACCTATTTAACTAAGAGTTTCTATCTCTATTTTATCTTCCTTTCTTTCAAAATATATTCAATCTTTTATTCCTCTTCTCTCTTCTGACTGATCATTATTGGAGGCTGGTAATTATCTTTAGTTTATGATAGTAATAGGTCTATTACTATCTTTTTAAGTAGTAATATATAGAATATATTGTATATTCCTGATAGTATATTTAGTCTGTAGGAATATATTCTAATAGCTTCGATAATCTTATATTTAGCGTTAAGCTAATCTAATTTCTTTAATATTTAGTCTATCTTAATATTTTATAATTATAACTATACTTTATCATCTATTTGAAAGTGATCAGCTAGCTGTTAGTTCTTATTTGTTTATAATTTTTGTTATTCTTATACTATAGCTATTGCTGCTTATACTGTTTCTATTACTTCTTAAATACGTTTGACAAAAGCCTTTCCTTTTATTATAAATGATTTATTGTCTTCTTATAGTGTCTTATTGACTATAATTGGGTCGATATTATAGTTATATATGAAAAAGAATAGAGTAAGTCCTATAAAGGTTACTATCCTATTGTTTATTACTATCATAGCTATAAATAGATTTCTTTCTTAATCGTTTTGTTTATAACTTATATAAGCATATAAGTAGATTTTTAGTTCTTAGTTAGCTCTTTCTATAGCTTCATCTATCTTTAGATAATAAGCTATAGATAGTTATTGTTTTATTCTTAAAAGGTTACAAATTTGTTTTTATATAAGGCTAACAAATTATACTCTTCTATTAGATATAATAGCTATTGATAATCTATAATATCTGATCAGCTTAGAGAGTAGCGTTTCAGCTATTGCTTCTGTTGTAATTTCTTTCATTAACTTGAAGATAATGCTTTTAGATAATCAATCTATAATCACTAATATATTTGTCGTTTACCTTAGCTTAGAAGATGGTAAATTAATAATAAAATCTATAGATATTTTTATCTAAATTCTCTTAAAGATAGGTAAAGGTTTTAATAACCCTCTTTGTTTCTTTCTTTAGAAAGTCTTTCGACTATAAATGTCATAATTCCGAATGAATTATCGTATATCTTAAGACATTTCTAGCTAAAAGAATTGTCTCTTTAGTATATTTTATAACTGATTATACCTAAGATGACTAGTTAATATAAAATTGTAAATCTTTTAGATTAATATTGTCTATAAAGGTTTATTTTCAAATAACTAAATTCTATCTTTCTATTATAATCGATGATAGTTATTAATTTTATATTTAGATATAAAGATAATTATCTTTTATTCTAATAGAAAGCGACAATCTTTTTTAATAACTTTCTGTCTAATTAGCTTATATTATATGTCTTTTTGTATTGATATGTCTTATAAGTTTTTTAAAAGATTCTTAGAAAAGAGGTTTTTAAGTCTTCCTTCTATCTACTCTACTTTAGGTTCTATATAATTGACAGCAATTTTTACTGATAGAATAAGTCATATCTAATCGTCTTTTCCTATCATAAGAATCTAAACTTCTCTCCCTTT
>NW_006921169.1:0-376 GCF_000392275.1 Phaeoacremonium minimum UCRPA7 | reverse complement strand
TTTAGTAGGTAAGTTCTTTTGTAAGAAGAATGCTATAGGATGATATATCCTTTTAGGACCTTTTTATAATAAGGTTTTTTCTATCATATATTCTAACGAATCTATCTTTAGAATCGTTTCTTAATTAGGGTTTTATTATATCAATAAAAAAGTATTGATTAGCTTAGCTTTTAGTATATTGAATGCTTTCTGACACTTTATTGTCTATTTAAACTTTATATCTTTCTTTGTTAAGGCTGTCAATAGTTCTACTATCTTTGAGAATATTGAAACAAATTCTTTATAATAATTTGTAAATCCTATAAACCTTTATACTTTTCTGACTGACTTAAGGTTCTCTTATATTTGAATAGTCTTAACCTTGTTAGAATCTACT